>NC_041392.1:152153743-152274568 GCF_002162155.2 Triticum dicoccoides | reverse complement strand
CTTTGGGTTTACGACTAGCCATGTCAGCCCGGGCTCCTTATCATATGGATGCTAGCGACACTGTCATATACGTGTGCCAAAAGGCGCAAACGGTCCCGGGCAAAGGTAAGGCGACACCCGTGGGAATATCGTGCGTGAGGCCGCAAAGTGATATGAGGTGTTACATGCTAGATCGATGTGGCATTGAGTCGGGGTCCTGACAGCGTTGGTATCAGAGCTTGACTGCCTGTAGGATTACCAAGCCAAACTGGTCGAAGTTGAGTCTAGAAATTCTTTAGTTATATAAGGGAATTGATTGTGGGATGGAACGTAAGGCTCTTTTTACTCCTTATACCTCATGCCCTTCTGATCTGAGTCATCTTATCTTTCCTGCGTGGATTAAGAACTAGGCTATCTCTTCTTTCTATTAGGATCACGTGTTACTAATCAGTAGACTTATAAGATTGTTGGATTTAAGTCTCAGTTCAGTTCCTACTACTTCCGTATGTTAATTGTTGATCTCGGAACCTTGATATTGTGCTTCTGAGTGGTTATGCCACCATTTTTGTGATTGTCTCAAATCTTTTTGAGCAATTATAGCCGTTATGCTGTCCGAGTCATCCCAGGTTTCTAAATAGTCGGATGCATTTGCAAATCCCTTCCTCCTGTTTCCTATGTGCTTTTGGTCAGATTAACCACACTAATCGGTGTGTTGAGGTAATTATTGCCTCGACATATATGTTGGAATTATTATTATGACCCTAAGTGCTTAGGGGATCATCTAGTGGTCTAGCCATGATTTATGTTCCAGTGTGATGATTCTGGCCGTCATTATCGAAAGCATCCCGTGATGCCATTTAGTTATTAGGTATTCTATTCCTGGGTTCTTAAACCCGATATTCACCCTACTTACATCATGTTGATAGTGTTGCTAGTTCTTTTAGTATATCAGTAACCTTTGCGATAGTCCTCGAGGTCCGTGGTATATCGTTCTTCCAAATACCATGAACCATTATGGCAGAAGTTTGTTGGATCAAAAGATCACAACAGGCCCTCTATGAGTTCTCCATGCTATATTGTGACTCTGCCAGCTCAACCTTTCTGCATGGGTTATCCGGAAGAAATATGTTGAACTTGGTTCGACATACTAATCTATGCATCCACAACTCAGAAAGTTATATGTTCCTTTGAGTTGTTCTCTTTAGTTGCATTCTGACCCTCGTCTATCAATTGATAGTCAAGGGTACGCATGCATTCGTTTACCGATGCCTAGTACCCTTGTGGTCCGTCAAGCCATTCTGTCCTGAATGACTAGGAGAAACAAACTCCAGTACCTCTTCCCTATCCAGGATTGGGTCAAAGAAGTTGTGCTCCGCAGATCAAATTGCTAATCCAGCTTTTGTTCTGTTCTACCTTGGAGTATCACCATCTTTATATCGGGATTGTTATAGGAATTGCACACCATCCTATGAACTCTTGGTACAGTGATACTTCTTGCCATCATTAGTCATTCCTCGGTCTTCGTGTTGATGCAACCGGAATACCGACAAATGAATTGTGATGTGTGAAATCAATACTCCTAGCAACTCCGTTGCTTGGTAGTTAAATGGACAATAACGTCATCCTTAGCGAGTTGACTATTGAATCATCACCCTAAGGTTGATTGTGCTATCTAGTCCTTATTTCGGTGCACCCTTCGATTAATGAGTTAGGATTTTGTCAAGTCCTCGCTCATTTGATCATATCATCTTGCCCTGAAAAGCAAGATTGTTCTCGAGCTTAGTAACATATCGGTGGTTCGTGATTTTCCATATATCTTCTCGGAAATATTACCTGGTTGTCACCTGACCGCTATGTTGAGTTCGTGATCAAGTTGGTTTATTCCTGTAAACCACCCCTTCTCCAAGAATCCGTGTTGGATACCCTGAGCTAGTTGGTTAAGCTGGACAACAACTTGGAGAGTTGGAAGATAAAAGCTTGTCTGACTTAGTTCATATTAAGGGATATCTTTTTGTGTGTGTGTGTTGAAGAAAGATGATATCTTCATCGATTGGTCCTTGTGATCAGTTGCTGGACCTATTGTCTTATCAATCCTTTGATTTGAGTGTGGGCTATCGTCAAATCAAATCAGTACCAACGATGCTCGTAATGTTGTCTTATTCGTGGTTGATCCTTCGAGCATACACCATTACATCTTTGGTCTGACCAATGCTATCACTTGTTCACTTAACTATGGAATTCCTTTTAAAAGGAAACCCAGATGAATTGTTGTTGTGCCCATTGACAACATCCTTGTCTTCTCCATAATTTTGCTGAACATTAAGCTAGTGTTGGAAACTTTTGAAAGCATTTGCTCATGCTAGCTCGTGAAACATATGTTCGGATGTAAGAAGTGATTTCCTCTAGTTCGTGTGCATTTGATGCAAGTTGCCGCCGTGAACTCGAGAAAGTCAATGTTGCTTCCTCTGGAATCATCGCAAGTCAGTCATGCACACGTGCGAAGAATTCTTTGGTTTGAAGACTTGCAACCTTCAATCTATATGTATCCCTAGCACACCAAGCCACTGATTGATTTGTTCAAGGAGAAGAAGTTCCTTCTTAAGAGTATACCTTATGCAAGGATTTTGATATCCTCGTTGATGGTTCCCCACCTGAACTCGGTAGTGTTTTATTATAAGACTACCACGTGGTCATGCTTGTCTGGGACAACGTGTTCACATGTTTGTAGCAGACCCAGCTCATGTTTTGGAGCTTACTATCGTAGTTCATTTTCCGAGAATCTCGCAACGTCATCTCGTCGATTGTGTTGCAAACTTTCGTTTTTCTTCCTGGACTCGATGGGTCTGGAATATTCTGACACCAACCAGATCTGAATCTCAGGCAGATATGATGGTTGGAACATTTTCCCCAAGAACTATAATATTGGTTCCTCGATAACTGGTAAGGTGGATTTCGTGGCCAGCACCACCCAGCCGAAAGACCTATTACTGTAGTATCTTGATCAAAGAAGTTGGCCACCTCCCCATAAGGATTTCGCAGGATTTACCTCCGTAGTTATTCCTTATGGATTCCATTGTTCCCGAAGTCCGACCCTTACTTGATGTTCTAGATACCAGATCATTTCTATGAATGGGTTACACTAGCACATCAAGGAGAACATTAGAAGCGGAGTGCTAAATGTCTCTCGGTCGATCATCCAGATTTTGTTCCTTGGCTTCGCCAAGGTGTAATCTGAGAAGTGTTATCTTCCTTTGCATCTGCATCATCCATCATCATTCATCGTGGTAGCAAGTTGTGTTGCCAGGATCCTTGACACGGATGTTGGTAAAACCTTGATGAATATGGAAATGCTCAAGTTCTTGAGAGCACGCACAAGCGCTACGTGTTATCATCGGCACTAACTGGGATTGCTCTCAGTTTCCTCGGCAAATGCTATGACCTTTTTCAAACAGTGAATTCACTCTCTTTTGTTGGGTTCTTCCCCAGTTACCAGAATCATTCCCAGCATTTGCATTTTGTTCCTAGCTTGCACCGCCAATGTGCCATTCTACCATGGGTCTCTTCCATTTCCGGTGGTAAGCAAATTCATCCATTACGTTGTCTTCAACAAGGTAATCCACATCATCCAAGTCCGAGTATGCCATTCTACCGACCCCGCCAATCGATTGCTGTGATTTGCCTTAGGCTGATATAAAGAGTCTCAATGATCTCTATATCAAAGGTAATTCTTTTTGCCACTTGAGGGGAGATATCTATGAGTCACGGTTCCAAAGGTGTCTCGTTGTGGTATCATGGCAATTCAACTCCTCGCTACGTTGACAATTGTTTACCACCTTCTTAAGCGTGAAATTGTTGTGTACCTAGTGAACCCTCGTCATCTGTCTTACTCCATTTCTTCGGATCTGTGCTTCGTCTCTCAGCTCAAGAGATGTTGCTATGTCTCATCCCATGAGTTGATCCTAAGTTGTTCGGTCTTCTCGGAGATCGATTGTTCCAGAGTTTTCCTTTCCTCTTCTTGTCATGATTAGCTGAAGTTCTCAGAGCAAGACGACAGGACAAAGATGGTGTTCGAATCAACGTTCATTTGAAGTGCAACCTGGATCGTGAAGATTATACCAGTTTGCGTCTCCCCTTCACCTTACCCTACGCTTGAATCTCGGGACGAGATTTTTGTTTAGTGGGGGTGAGTTGTCACATCCCTAGCTTCTGGTGCTGTCTGGTGTGTGCATCATGTTTAAATTCAAATGAAATTTGAATTGAGGAATTTTCAAAAGCCTCAGGAAACCTCTAAAAATAACCAACAATTAAATCTTCTCAAATGTGTCCAAGAAAATGTTCCTGTTATTCCATGAAAATATTGGTAAGAGGTAAAATTTAAACCAATATTTTTGAAGTCACAGAGATAATTATTTTGGCCATTTGAATTAATCCAATAACTATTTGCTTTGGATTTATATTTAATATATATTAAATATGACTCCAATAATTCTGGAAGTTTGTGAGTGGCTTTGTATATATTTTAGCAAGCCACATAAAATTCTACAGAATTTATTTAAATGATTTAGTTGCTAGACTAAATCAAAACAAACAGAACAAAAAAATAGAAAACAGTAAATAAAAGCAGAGAGAGAGTTTTACCTCAGCTTACCTCGCAGCCCACCTGGCCCAACTCCAGTGGCCCAGCCGGCCCAGCCCACCTCCTCCCCCTTGTCCTCTTCCTCCTCTGCCAGGAGGACGAACAGAGGCGAGGCGTGGCGCGCGCCGACGCTGCCTCGGCCACCTCCTGCTTCCCCCTGGCCACCTCCTGCTTCCTCTCGTCGCCCTGGACCCCGTCCGCGACGCCACGCACCCCCCCAGGCCTCTCACTCTCTCCCCGAGCTCCTCTCCTCCTCTGGCTCTCTCGCGCGCAGCCACCAAACACACCCGCCGCCGCCGACGAGCTTCCCCGTGGCCACCGGCCACCCCTAGCCTCGCCGATGCGCCCAGAGGCTCCCCCTCGACCCCTCCTTCCTCCCCACCGACCCACGGCCCTACGGACGCGCCACAACACCGCCGGCATCGCCGTTTCCATCGCCGGCCGCCGAGGATCTTCACCGTCAATTCGCCACCATCGTCGCTTCCCCGAGCTCGCTGACCCTCCCTGCACGATCCCCGTGAGTCCCTGCTTCGTTTCCCCCTAACCCCAAGCCCGATTTCGAGCTCTAGCCGCCCCCTCTACCGGAGCCGAGACGCTCCGCCGCACGGACTCGTCGCCGGCGAAGCCCCGGTGACCAAATGGCCCCGCGCGTGCGTCCATTGCACTCGCAACGACCCGTGGAGCAACGCTAGCGTGGCAGCTAGCTTGTTTGCAAGCCGCAGCGCTAACCCCGCACCAACCCGAGCTCCGGCCGCCGCCTCGGGCTCCATTCCGGCGAACCCCGGCCACCCCCGCACCTCCCGTTGGCCCCCCTAGATGCGCACGGGCACGGGCTACCCTCTGGTGCCCTTGGCTTGGCCCAAAACCCCTCGCAGCGCCACTCCGGCGAGCTCCCGCCGCAGTTTTGGTCGCCGCCGGCCGAACTCCGGCGACTGCCGACGTGGCACGCCTAATTAACACTAATGACGCCTAAACACCCCCCCCACAGCCACTGACAGTGGGCCCCGTAGTGGGTCAAAGCCCGGGTCAACGCGGGATTAGCCCCTGTGTCACTGACGTGTGGACCCCACACGTCAGGTTTGACCCGAGCCGGCCCCTGTTGACTTGCTGACGTCATGCCAACGTCATGCTGACGCAGTAATGCTTTCTGGATTTAATTTAATTCAGGAAATTCCAGAAAATGCCTAAAACTTCTAAAATTCATAGAAATTCAACCGTAGCTCCAAATTAAATAATTTATATATGAAAAATTATCAGAAAAATTCAAGGAATCCATCTGTACCATTTTCATGCATGTTAGAACAACTTATAGCTGCTGTTTAGCACAAATCATTTAAATGGCATTTGAATAATCACATATGGAGTTTGAATTTGAATCTTGTATTCAAACCAACTTCATTTAATCTGTTGCTAGTTGCATTAGCTCAAAACACATTCATTTTGCCATGTCATGATCATGCATCATATTGTGCATTGCATTGATTGTGTTCCCTTCTGTGTTGCCGGTATTTGTCCCCTCTCGATAGACATGATACCGATGATGTGATCGTTGACACTGATGAAGACTCAATGTTATCCTCAGAAGTGCCAGGCAAGCAAAACCCCCTTGTTCATTCCGATACAATACCACTCTCTCGCTCCTGCTCTCTTTCACTGCATTAGGACAACACCGATTCAACTGTTACATGCTGCGGTAGTTGAACCCCTTTATCCTCTGCATGACCTGTCATTGCCACAGTAAATAGATGAAACCCACTAGCATGAGTAGGAGTTGTTTGAGCCCTGTTGTGCCTACTCATTCATGTTTGTTTGTCATGCCTGCTACTGCTTAGAGTTGAGTCAGGTCTGATTCATCGGGGATGAATTAGAGGTGTGTGAACATGTCCTACTGTGTGTGAGCTAAGTGTGTGAACACGATTTGGTAAAGGTAGCGGTGAGAGGCCATGTAGGAGTACATGGTGGGTTGTCTCATTGCAGCCATCCTCAGGAACTGAGTTCTGTGTTTGTGATCCATGATTCAGCTACTACCATACATTGGGCCCTGAAATATGACCCCGCTCGACTTCTTATTCACCCTTGTCCTCTGTCCAGGAGTTGCAAGTAGTTTCTGGTGTTTGTAGTATGCTGGAGGCCGTGGACAGCGCTGACCGTAGGGGTGGGCTGTGATGCGGTAGGCACGTGGCCGGGTATACCGGGCGCCCGTTTGGTGTCACGGAACCCTATTCACATCGTTTGGGGCTGTGAGCGAAACTCCGGCCGGATCTCCTCATGGATGGAACCCGAATAGGCGATAAACCTGGACTAGAGACTTGAGTGTTTAGGTAGGTCGTGGTCTACACCCACGTCGGCTTTCGCTTGAAGTCTGCCGAGCACATGTCGTGTGCAGACGTTAAGTGGTGGAAACATGTATGAAGAAGTATACCCCTGCAGGGTTAACATCATCTATTCGAATAGCCGTGTCCGCGGTAAAGGACTTCTGGGTTGCTTATATCAGTTCATAGACAAGTGAAAGTGGATACCCTAAAATACGCAAGATAAGCGTGAGTGCTATGGATGGCGTTCTCGTAGGGAGACGGGAGCGGATCCATAGTGGTGTATTGATATGGTGAATATGTGGACTCGTGTGCGCCACCTCAAAAGAGTTACTTGTAGTCGTAGTTCAGGTTAGCCACCGAGTCAAAGCTGGCTTGCTGCAGTTAAACCCCACCATCCCTTTGTTGAAAATGATGCATATGTAGTTAGTTCTGATGTAAGTCTTGCTGGGTACATTTGTACTCACGTTTGCCTATTTTATGTTTTTGCAGAGAGACTTCAGTCTCACTAGTAGTTCCACGTGGACTTCGACGTTTAGCTTGTTACCTCAGCTACGATCTTGTGCCCTCGGCAGGATCTGATAGATAGTCAGGCTTCTCGGCCTTTTTCATTTATAGATGTCTGTACCCAGACATGATAGCTTCCGCTTGTGCTTTGACTTGTATGCTCTGATTGTTGGGTCGTGAGACCCATGTTTGTAATATCTCGCTCCTCGGAGCCTATTGATTAAAATACTTGAGTTGTAGAGTCATGTTGTGATGCCATGTTGTATTTGCACATATCGAGCATATTGTGTGTATGTTATTGAAATGCTTGGTATGTGTGGGATCTGACCATCTAGTTGTTTATCTTTAGTAGCCTCTCTTACGGGGAAATGTCTCCTAGTGTTTCCACCGAGCCATGGTAGCTTGCTACTGCTCTGGAACACTTAGGCTGGCCGGCATGTGTCCTTCTTCGTTCCTGTGTCTGTCCCTTCGGGGAAATGTCACGCGGTGAATACCGGAGTCCTGTTAGCCCGCTACAGCCCGGTTCACCGGAGTCCTGCTAGCCCAGTGCTACAGCCTGGATTCACTCGCTGATGACCGACACGTTCGATGCTGGGTCATGGATGCCTGTCCCTGTAAGTCTGTGCCGCTTTGGGTTTACGACTAGCCATGTCAGCCCGGGCTCCTTATCATATGGATGCTAGCGACACTGTCATATACGTGTGCCAAAAGGCGCAAACGGTCCCGGGCAAAGGTAAGGCGACACCCGTGGGAATACCGTGCGTGAGGCCGCAAAGTGATATGAGGTGTTACATGCTAGATCGATGTGGCATTGAGTCGGGGTCCTGACAGTGTCCCCTGCCTCCTGTTACCATCCGGCCTAGACGCACAGTTCGGGACCCCCTACCCAAGATCCGCCGGTTTTGACACCGACAGATGTCACTAGGGAGAACCGCCTCCACTCCATAAACCATGAAGAAAGGTGTGTAACCTGTCGACCTGTTAGGTGTGGTGTTGATGCTCCATAACACAGAAGGTAATTCCTCCACCCAACAACCCGGTGTCTGTTTCAAAGGAACCATAAGCCGTGGTTTAATACCTCTCAAAATTTCTTGATTTGCCCTTTCTGCTTGACCATTAGACTGGGGGTGAGCCACGGAAGCTATATCAAGCTGGATGTGCTCACGTTGGCAAAATTCCTCCATCTCTCCCTTTGACAGATTACCATTATCAGTTATAATGTTGTGTGGAAAACCAAACCGGAATATCACCTTTTTGATGAATTGGACTGCCGTGGCCGCATCACACTTGCTGACTGGTTCTGCTTCCACCCATTTGGTGAATTTATCAACTGCCACTAATAAGTGGGTTTTTTTGTCCTTGGATCGCTTGAAGGGTCCAACCATATCAAGCCCCCAAGTCACAAACGGCCAAGTTATTGGAATCATCCTCAACTCCTGAGCCGGAATGTGAGCACGACGTGTGAATTTTTGACAGCCATCACATCTTTTAACCAAATCCTCCGCATCGGCATGTGCTGTTAACCAGTAAAAACCATGGCAAAAAGCCTTAGCAACCAAAGATTTTGAACCGGCGTGATGACCGCAATCCCCTTCATGGATTTCTCGCAAAATCTCATAACCCTCTTGAGGAGAAACACAACGCTGAATTGCTCCTAAAACGCTGTAACGATGTAACTCCCCGTTAAGTATGGTCATGGACTTGGAACGCCGGATTATCTGTCGAGCCAACGTTTCATCGTCCGGTAACTCGCCCCGGTTCATGTAAGCCAGATATGGGATTGTCCAATCCGGTATGACGTGCAAAGCTGCCACTAATTGAGCCTCCGGATCAGGAATAGCCAACTCTTCTTCTGTTGGTACCTTGACTGGCGGATTATGCAATACGTCAAGAAAGACATTTGGTGGAACCGGTTGACGCTGAGAACCAAGACAACTTAAAGCATCTGCCACTTCATTCTTTCGCCGGTCTATATGGTCCACCTGATAACCCTTGAAGTGACCAGCCACTGTATCAACCTCTCGCCGATATGCAGCCATGAGTGGGTCTTTAGAATCCCAAGTGCCGGACACCTGTTGAGCCAACAGATCTGAATCGCCAAAGCACTTAACCCGACTTAAGCTCATCTCCTTAGCCATCCGAAGACCGTGGAGCAAAGCCTCATATTCAGCTGCATTGTTAGTACAAGGGAATATTAAACGGAGGACATAACAAAACTTGTCACCTCGTGGGGAAGTTAGTATGACTCCAGCCCCCGAGCCCTCCAACTACCTGGATCCATAAAAATGAATAGCCCAATGCGTATTATCTGGTTTCTCTTCTGGTGCCTGTAACTCCGTCCAATCATTAATGAAGTCCATGAGTGCCTGGGATTTGATCACTGTGCGGGGTATATATTTGAGCCCATGAGGTCCAAGCTCGATAGCCCACTTAGCAATCCGGCCAGTTGCTTCTCTGTTTTGAATGATATCTCCCAGAGGGGCTGAACTGACCACTATGATGGGATGGCCCTGAAAATAGTGTTTAAGCTTCCGGCTTGCCATAAACATTCCATACACCAGCTTCTGCCAATGTGGATACCTCTGCTTTGACTCAATGAGCACCTCACTGATATAATAAACCGGCCATTGAACCGGATATTCCTTGCCAACTTCCTTGTGCTCCACCACGATAGCCACGCTAACAGCTCGGGCATTAGCAGCCACATATAGCAATAACGGCTCCTTATTGATCGGTGCTGCAATCACGGGCGGTTCAGCTAACTGCCTCTTTAGATCCTCGAACGCTTTATCAGCTGCCTCGCTCCAGAAAAAGTTATCTGTTTTCTTGAGCATCTGATATAAATGGATGGCCTTCTCCCCGAGATGACTGATAAAACGACTCAAAGCTGTAATCCGGCCGGCCAGACGTTGAACATCATTGATACACGCCGGTTTAGCCAAAGACGTGATCGCTGAAATTTTTCCGGATTAGCCTCAATGCCTCTGTTTTACACCAGAAAACCCAAGAGCTTGCCTTCCTGGACACCAAAGACACACTTCTCCGGATTGAGCATCATCTTGTAAACCCGGAAGTTGTCAAAGGTTTCTCTCAAATCATCTACCAATGTTTCCTCCTTTCTGGACTTTATCACAATCATCCACATATGCATGAACATTGCGCCCACTCTGCTTATGAAGGCAATTCTGAACACAGCGCTGATAAGTTGCCTGGGCACTCTTGAGTCCAAAGGGCATGGAGACATAGAAAAAGGCTCCAAAGGGAGTTACGAAAGCTGTCTTCTCCTGGTCCTTAACCGCCATTTTGATCTGATGATAACCAGAATAAGCATCCAGAAAACACAAACGGTCACAACCTGCCGTAGCATCAATTATCTGATCAATGCGAGGGAGGGCAAAGGGGTCTACAGGGCAAGCCTTGTTTAAATCTGTGTAATCCACACACATACGCCAAGTGCCGTTTTCTTAAGAACCAACACCGGATTAGCCAACCACTCTGGATGAAAGACCTCCACAATAAACCATGCGGCCAATAACCAAGCTACCTCTTCACCGATAGCCTTACGCCTTTCTTCATTGAAGTGGCGGAGAAACTGCTGGACCAGTTTAAACTTAGGATCGATGTTAAGTGTGTGCTCAGCGAGTTCCCTCGGTACATCTGGCATGTCAGAAGGTTTCCATGCAAAGATGTCCCGGTTCTCACGGATGAACTCGATGAGCGCGCTTTCCTATTTGGGATCCAGGTTAGCGCTGATGCTGAATTGCTTGGATGAGTCGCAGGAACAAAATCAATCATCTTAGTGTCTATAGCCAATTTGAACTTCAACGCCAGATCATGTTCCGTAGTCGGCTTTTTCAAAGAGGTCATATCTGCCGGATCAACTTGCTCCTTATAGAATTTCAACTCCTCCGTGGCACAAACCGACTCAGCATAAGCCGCATCACCTTCCTCACACTCCAAAGCGATCTTTCTGCTTCCATGTACTGTGATAGTCCCCTTATGACCTAGCATTTTAAGCTGTAGATAAACATAACACAACCTTGCCATGAACTTAGCATAAGTCGGCCGCCCAAACAAGGCGTGATACGGGCTTTTGATTTTTACCACCTCAAAAGTCAATGTTTCTGACCTTGAATCATAATCATCTCCAAAAGCCACCTCTAAGGATATCTTGCCCACTGGATATGCAGATTTACCAGGCACCACACCATGAAAAACGGTATTTGATGGTTTAAGATTCTTATCTGTCAACCCCATACGGCGGAATGTATCATAATATAGAATATTGATACTACTTCCCCCATCCATGAGCACTTTGGTGAACTTGTACCCCCCCCAACTTGAGGGGCCACCACCAGGGCCAAGTGACCCGGATTGTCAACCTGGGGTGGGTAATCCTCTCTACTCCACAAAATGGGTTGCTCAGACCAGCGCAAATACTGAGGCACTGCCAGTTCAACAGAGTTTACTGCCCTCTTGTGAAGCTTCTGATCACGCTTATACAAACTAGTAGTGAAGACATGATATTGCTCGCTATTTAGCTGCTTGGGATTGCTCTGGTAACCCAACTGCTGCTGTTGGTGGTGGTTCCCCTGATGGTTGTAACTAGGGGTGGAAAGTGGTAGCGGATAATTCGAAATATCCGATATTCGTATTCGAGAAAATGCCTATTCGTATCTAAAACATCCGCATCCGAACCAAAATGGAAATGGAAATTGTCCGTATCCGAATTTATTAAACAAATACAAAATAAAATATGGTAGGAGATTTTGGCACAAATATGGATATGGAAGTGGATATATCCGTATCCGAATAAGATTATGGATGGTATTTTTTAAAATTCTAGGCCCATTATTCCAATTATCCAAAATAAAAGCCAAATACGTGGTCAAATTTTACTCTTTATATGATTAAACTTATAAATTATTATGCATTACAATAGTATTTATTCATAAACCTATTTATCATTGACTTTGTATGTCACAAGTTGATTATTTTAGGTTACATAGCTATCGACTAATTTACTTAAGCAACAAGTTGATATAATTCGTATCCGTTCCGAATCAAGAAAATATCCGATACGTATCAGTATTCGAATAATATCCGAGCCGCATCCGTATCCGATAACATCCGTATTTGGATTCATATTCGTTTTGAAAATATGAAAATGGAAGTGGTAAGAGCACTATCTGATCCGCATCCGATCCATTTCCACCCCTAGTTGTAACCTCCCTGGTTGCCTTGGTGCCCTTTATTGATGTGTCCGGTTTGGTTGCCTTGAAACCCTAAATCGGAACCGCCACCTCCGTAACCCGGCCCATGGAAACCACCTCCTAAACCGCCGGGCGGGCCATTATCATACTGGAACATATTGGAGTTCTTGAAATCCCGCATGATATAACAGTTCATCCAAAGATGCGATGCTGGCTTCTCCTTTGATCCATGCTTTGGATAGGGTTGATTTAACAGGCGCTCCAAATTGGGGCTTGAACCTTCGCCCCTCTGGGGCTGCTTGCCCTTACGGCGTTGACCATTCTCCTGAGCATTGGTGTTAGCGACAAAGTCCAAGCTGCTGTCGGCTTTGCACTTACCACTGTTCCCATGGCCTGCCGGATTATACTGCTGACCCTTGGCGTTGTCGTTCTTCTTCCCTTTCCCCGGTTTGTCCTCCTCTGAGTCCGGGTCCTTGGTATTATCTGAATCGGCGTATTTAACCAAAGCGGCCATGAGCATTGACATATCATTGCAGTGACGTTTGAGCCTCCCTAACTTCTGTTTGAGCGGCAGAAAACGGCAATTGCCCTCCAACGTTAGTACTGCGGTATCTGCATTGATACGATCCGATGAATGTAAAATCGCTGAGACCCGCTTGACCCAATGGGTCGTGGACTCCCCCTCCTCTTGGACACAAGCAGCCAGATCCATGATTGACATGGGCTACTTACAAGTATCTTTGAAGTTCTGGATAAACCGGTGCTTCAACTCGGCCCATGATCCGACGGAGTTAGTTGGTAAGCTCTTCAACCAAGTACAAGTTGTTCCTTCCAACATCATGGTGAAGTATTTAGCACACACTGCCTCATCCACATCTAACATCTCCATTGCCATCTCATAGCTTTCAACCCATGCCTCTGGTTGTAAATCGGCGGTGTAATTTGGTACCTTACGAGGTCCCTTGAAGTCCTTGGGCAATCTCACATTACGCAAAGCGGGGGTGAGACATGGCACCCCTAAGGAACTGAATACCATACCTAGTTCTACTGAGGCGGTAGGGTGAATTGGAGTATGTTGACGCACTCCGTGTCGAGCTGCTAGCTCGGCCTCCCGACGCGCGCGGCCGTGATCCACAATGTTCAGTGCATTAGTACCTCCCCCTGTCGGGTTGTGTCCTCGCGGCAAATTACGGCGGCGTGCACTGCTTGACACGGCCGGTTCATCCTCAACATGCCTGCTATAGCTCCTTCTCGGACGGGGAGTGGAATGAATCCTCTCGCGACTATGTGAATATGCCTGCTGCTGATTTAGCGCCGTTTGAAGGAGATCTCTGGCCCGACGTGCCTCAATCGCAACTAGTGATTCGCCGTCGGTTGGGAGGGCTGCCAGGCGTGAAGCGGCGGCCACAATATTGTCCAATGGGTTGCAATAATGCCCGGGAGGTGTTGGTACATACTATGGCACAACGTTGTTCTGACAGGGTGGGTCCATCGTGCGCGGTTGAACCGGCGCTCCTGTTCCTGGTGCCTCCGCGCGGTTCAGTACTAGCTGGTGACTAGCTCCTGCTCCTGGTGTGTTGAAGAGATTTCGTGGCTCATAACCTGATGGGAGATGCGATCGGTACCTTCTTCTCAGGACTTCTTTGCAAGCGTTCTGATCTAGCCTAATCCGGTAGGCCTGTGCTTCCAATTCAGGCCGTTTTGTAGCCATCCTAGCGTTCTCCGCTGCTAGGTCCGCTTTAGCCTGGGCTATCTGATCCTTTACCTTTTGCAATCTCCACGTTGTGCTGATCCCTGGCTGCTGCATCCATCTCTGCAGCCATTAACGTTGCCAAAGCGTCGAACAGGTCAGACAGGACCTGAGCCGGAGGCGGCGCAGAGCTTCCTGCCCCCGCTGGCGTGGCTGTTGTTGAACCGGAGAGCATTGCTACAGCAGTTGATGAGTGAGGCACTGACTGTGTACCGGCCATGAAGATAACGGCCCGGTTTGGTAGATCGGGGGCGGTCCGGAATACTGTTGCCCTCGGATCCCCCACCAATCCGGCCATCTTGGAACTAATAGAGCGATTCGGTCTCTCCAGAAGACTCGTCGTCGGAACAGACAATGGTTTCTCCATCGGACGCCAGTCCATCCTCGTATTCTGCTCCATGGATAACACCTACAAAGACATGCTTCATCACGGGCTGAACCGGCGAAGAACTCATACGCTGAGCCGTTTTGATGATGTCGGTGCAAGTGTCCGGCTCAGGGGCCGGTTCGCCGATCTTGCCGATGAAGACGTGAATCCCACGAAAGGGGACCCGGTACCCATATTCAATTGAATCGGCCTCGGGACCCCATCCTGCATTGTCGATGTAGAGATTTTCGCGACGACTCTTTGTCATCCGACCCACAGCGTATCCCTTGAGTCCATCAAAGCTGCCCTTCAAGAACTCGAAGCCATCGTGCGATAGCCCCACGGTGGGCGCCAACTGTCGTGGGTTTGTCATGGCAGATGTCCTCGTGAAAGGACTTAGTCGTGGAGCCATCGCAATGGGTTAACTTAAAGGGGTTAAACCGGACAAGGGGACACGGAGAGTTTTATACTAGTTTGGCCCCTTCGATGAAGGTAAAAGCCTATGTCTGGTTGTGATTGGTATTACTTAGGTTTCGAAGGCCAGGGAGCGAATCCTCTTTGTCTGGCTCTCGAGTTGTTGTCTGTCCCGTGAAGCGCTTCCGGGTCGTCCCCTTATATACATGGGTGGCGCCCGTCGGTTTACAAAGTCCCGAAGCCGGATCATAAACGTTTCCAGTTCGGTCTCTACACTTCCTATCTTACAAAGCAAGTTACATGATTAAGCCGGTTTACATCTACATGCCTTAATTCACTTCTGGGCCTTGGGCCTTCGTAAAGCGCCATCATCCTCACATACTTCATGGGCTTCTAATCTTCATCAAGTTAATCCGGCTACTCCTGGCCACGTCCAGTAGTAATATCCCCAACATGTCACATAAAGCATTCTTTTCATGATATACAAGCATATAATTTTTATCACTCTCCACACAAGCAAATCTATTCTCATCAATAGTAGTGGGAGCAAACTCAACGAAATAACTATCATGTGAGGCATAATCCAATTGAAAGTTAAAATCATGATGACAAATTTCATGGATATCATTATTCTTTATAGCATACGTGTCATCACAATAATCATCATAGATAGGAAGGGTGCTTTCATCATAATAAATTTTCTCATCAAAACTTGGGGGACAAAAAATATCATCTTCATCAAACATAGCATCCCCAAGATTGTGGCTTTGCATATCATTAGCAACATGGATATTCAAAGAATTCATACTAACAACATTGCAATCATGCTCATCATCCAAAGATTTATTGCCAAACATTTTAATACATTCTTCTTATAACACTTTGGCACAATTATCGAAATCCTTATTTTCACAAAAGATATTAAAAAGATGAAGCATATGAGGCACCCTCAATTCCATTTTTTGTAGTTTTCTTTTGTAAACTAAACTAGTGATAAAACAAGAAACTAAAAGATTCGATTGCAAGATCTAAAGATACCTTCAAGCACTAACCTCCCCGGCAACGGCGCCAGAAAAGAGCTTGATGTCTACTACACAACCTTCTTCTTGTAGACGTTGTTGGGCCTCTAAGTGCAGAGGTTTGTAGGACAGTAGCAAATTTCCTGCAAGTGGATGACCTAAGGTTTATCAATCCGTGGGAGGCATAGGATGAAGATGGTCTCTCTAAAACAACCCTGCAAACAAATAGCAATGAGTCTCTTGAGTCCCCAACACACCCAATAGAATGGTAAATTGTATAGGTGCACTAGTTCGGCGAAGAGATGGTGATACAAGTGCAATATGGATGGTAGATATAGGTTTTTGTAATATGAAATATAAAAACAGCAAGGTAACTAATGATAAAAGTGAGCACAAACGGTATTGAATGCTTCGAAACAAGGCCTAGGGTTCATACTTTCACTAGTGCAAATTCTCTCAACAAGGATAACAGAATTAGATCATATAAAAATCCCTCAACATGCAAAAAAGAGTCACTCCAAAGTCACTAATAGCGGAGAACAAACAAAGAGATTATTGTAGGGTACGAAACCACCTCAAAGTTATTCTTTCCGATCAATCCATTGGGCTATTCCTATAAGTGTCACAAACATCCCTAGAGTTCATAGTAAAATAACACCTTAAGACACAAATCAACCAAAACCCTAATGTTACCTAGATACTCCAATGTCACCTCAAGTATCTGTGGGTATGATTATACAATATGCATCACACAATCTCAGATTCATCTATTCAACCAACACAAAGAACTTCAAAGAGTGCCCAAAGTTTCTACCGAAGAGTCAAGACGAAAACGTGTGCCAACCCCTATGCATAAGTTCACAAGGTCATAGAACTCGCAAGTTGATCACCAAAACATACATCAAGTGGATCACGTGAATATCCCATTGTCACCACAGATTAGCACATGCAAGACATACATCAAGTGTTCTCAAATCCTTAAAGACTCAATCCGATAAGATAACTTCAAAGGGAAAACTCAATTCATCACAAGAAGATAGAGGGGGAGAAACATCATAAGACTCAACTATAGTAGTAACAAAGCTCACGATACATCAAGATCGTGCCAAATCAAGAACACGAGAGAGAGAGAGAGAGAGAGAGAGATCAAACACATAGCTACTGGTACATACCCTCAGCCCCGAGGGTGAACTACTGCCTCCTCATCATGGAGAGCGTCGGGACGATGAAGATGGCCACCGGTGATGATTCCCCCCTCCAGCAGGGTGCCGAAACAGGGTCCCGATTGGTTTTTGGTGGCCATAGAGGCTTGCGGCGGCAGAACTCCCGATCTAGGTTTATTTTCGGGGGTTTCTATATTTATAGGAATTTTTGGCGTCGTTCTCACATCAGGGGGGGTCTCCGAGTCATCCACGAGGCAGGGGGCACGCCCAGGGGGGTAGGGAGCGCCCTCCACCCTCGTGGACGGCTCGGGACTCTTTGGGCCCAACTATTTTACTCCCGGGCTTCTTTTGGTCCATAAAAAATCATTAAAAATTGGCACATCAATTGGACTCCGTTTGGTATTCCTTTTTCGTAAAACTCAAAAATAAGGAAAAAACAGAAACTGACATTGGGCTCTAGGTTAATAGGTTAGTCCCAAAAATCATATAAAATAGCATATAAAACATGCAAGGTGGATAACATAATAGCATGGAACAATCAAAAATTATAGATACACTAGAGACGTATCAAGTATTAGCTATAAATGTACGAACGTGATGCCTATATACAACTATACTAAGAATGATTGTCTCTCCTATTAAATGGAATACATGGTCGTTTTACGTCGCATACGTCTCCCATCCTTGTCTTTCCGCTGATTTACTTTTATCCGTCCACACAAGAAAGGAGGAGAAAAAATCTAAAAAAATCATGTGTAGAAACCAAGTAACCAATGCAATCGCTAGCTAGCTGCAGCCGCTCTTCTCCCCTTCTCCACGCGCAGCTGCAAATCAAGACGCACCCTGGTTCCCGCCCCCTTTCCCTCCCTCCCTACCTCCTTCCCTATCGCCGCTCCTCAGCTCCGGCCTCGGCCCACGCACACCACGCGCTCTCCACGCCTCCATGTGCCACCGCCATCCCATACACACCGCTTACCCCTGCATGTAAATCTTTTAAATAATCGGGTGAAATTGTTCGGTTCTAATTCTGGGATTGATTAGTTCAGGTTTCTTCTCTTGGATTTCTCGAATGTTAGTGTGAATCTTGTGAGGTTCATGATCCCCACAGGTGAATGCTTCTTTCTTACCATTTATAATTCATATAGTTAGATAGGAAGCATATTGTTGTATTTTGGAAGTGTTAGACTAGGTAGTTCTATACCGTATGTGCCCTGTATAGTACGCCATACGGTATAGCCATGATCGTGCAGCAGTTGTTTGAGTAGTGTTGCACGTCTAGTGGTAGTGGCATACCCATGATCCCGCTCGGCTGAGTCCAGCAACCTGTATATATCACCCAGCCTTGAGCATAATGGATGTGTGCTGAATCCTATCTCTTTCCTTCTCCCGACATGGCATCAGACGCCAACGGCCTGCGCAACCCTTTTGCGCCGCCCGTTGATCCTGCTTCCGCTCCCTCCATGGACGGCAACCCCGTCCTCTCTCCCCGTTCCTTCATCGATGGCTCAGCTGGCGTTCTCGACGATGCAGCCGGCACCCTCACTACCGAACCTCTCCAGCAGGTCGCCCCCGCCGCCCCAGCCACCCCTGCTGTGCCGGCTGCGCCGGCCACCCCAACCCCATCCATCCCCTCTGCTATCCTCCAGACCATCGACATCCGTCGCCACGTCCCCATCATGCTCGACCTCCTCGCCGGCAACCAATCCCAATGGCGACGCCACTTCGACACAGTGATCGGCATGTTTGGCCTTCGTGCCCACGTCGACCCCGAGGCGGTTCCTCACCACGATGACCCCGAGTGGCAGATGGCGGACCACACTGTCGTCCACTGGCTGTACACCACCATTTCGCCTGAGCTGCTTGATGCGGTCATGCAGCCGGAGGACACGGCTCTCACCGTGTGGCTTGCCGTCGACGAGCTCTTCCGCAACAACCGGCTGGTGCGCGCCGTGTACATCGACGCCGAATACCACGCCGTTGTCCAGGGGGACATGACGGTGATGCAGTACTGAACTCGGCTCAAGACCTTCGCCGATCAGCTTCGTGATCTGGGGCAGTCCGTGACTGACTCCCGGCAGGTTTTCCATCTTCTCCGCGGCCTCAACCGCCAGTATCATTCCGTCATCCTGCACATCACCTCCCAGGTCCCGCTCCCGTCGTTCCTCCAGGTGCGCTCCTTCCTCCTATTGGAGGAGCACCATGCTGAGCAGGCGGCTCGCCAGCAGTCCGCGCATGCTCTCTTCGCTGGGCGCGGCTCTCCTTCGACTCGAGCGCCTCCTACGCCAGCACCCGCCTCCAACACCGCACGAGGGCGCGGCCGTGGCCAGCGTCGTCGTGGGCGCGGCAACGGTGGCGCCTCTGCATCACCATCACCCCCACCGCCGCGCCCGCCCGCCTACCCCGCGCCTGCTCCCGGCGCCAACTCCTGGACGGGTCTCGTCCAGGCCTGGCCCATGCCCTGGCGCGCCCCGGGCACCAGCGTCCTCGGGCCTCATCCTGGCACGCCTCATCAACAGGCCATGTTCGCGGCTCCCGCACCGTATGGCTCCCGCTACGGCGCTCCGGGTGGTCTCCCTCCTGGGTACGGCGCCCCGTTCCCCGGCTACGGCTCTCCGGGCGCCAGCTCCTCCACCGCCCCACCGCCGCAGCCATGGGACATGTAGTCGCTGCAGGCCGCACTTCACAGCGCCACGGCTGGGCCTTCATCGTCCGGCACTACCTCAGAGTGGTACCTAGACTCCGGGAACTCGTCCCACATGTCTTCATCGCCTGGTAATCTCCACTCCCTTCGACCTTGTCATTCTCCTTCTCACATCATAGTTGGCAGTGGGGCGCATCTACCCATCACCCATGTCGGTGATGGTGCTCTCATCGAGGGCACGTCTCCTGTTCAACTCCGCAACGTCCTGGTCTCCCCCTCTCTCATTACAAACTTGCTCTCTGTTCGCCAAATTTGTCGTGATAACCCTGTTTCTGTCGAATTTGACGCATTTGGCTTCTCTGTAAAGGACCTTCGAACCAGGGCGGTGATCCTCCGATGTGACTCTGACGGTGATCTCTACTCGGTTGGCCGCCCGACGCTCCCCTCTCAATCCGTCTTTGTCGGCCTCGCCGACTCCACCCTGTGGCACCAGCGGCTCGGCCATGCATCGCTTCGCTTGGCTGCCGATCACCTTGGTTTCAGCAAGTCTGCACCACACTCATGTCATGCCTATCATTTGGGCAAGCACACACGTCTACCCTTTAGCAGTTCTACCAGCATTAGCATGTTTCCTTTCCATGTTTTGCATCTTGATGTATGGACATCTCCCATTGTAAGCATCTCTGGCTATCAATTTTATTTGGTTGTGCTTGATGACTACACCCATTACGTTTGGACGTTCCCTCTCAAACACAAGTCGGAAGTGCTCCCTGCCTTGCTCGATTTCTATGCCTATGTCAAGACACAGTTTCAACTTCCTGTTTTCTCACTCCAAACAGACAACGGGCCTGAGTTTGACAGCGCTGCTGTCCGCACCCTTCTAGCACGTCATGGCACCCACCTTCGCCTCTCCTGCCCATACACTAGCCAACAGAACGGAAAGGTCGAGCGCATTCTACGAACACTCAATGATAGCGTGCGTGCCCTGTTATTTCGTGCATCCATGCCTGCTCGGTTCTGGGCTGAGGCCCTTAACACGGCCACTTATCTCATTAACCGTCGGCCGTGCCATCCTAGCACACCGAGCACACCTCATGAGCTCCTTCTTGGTGCTGCCCCTGACTACTCACTTCTTCGTGTATTCGGCTGCCTGTGTTACCCAAACCTCACCTCCACAGCCAAGCACAAACTAGATCATTGATCCACTGCGTGCATCTTCCTCGGGTACCCGTCAGATCACCGTGGCTACCGGTGCTCCGACCCCACCTCCCGTCGTGTGATCACTTCCCGTCATGTCCAGTTCCATGAGTCAGTTTTCCCCTTTGCCTCACAGCCCGTGGCTAACCCCGCCGCTCCACCACCACCTGCTCTTGCTCCCCCCGTTTTGCAGGTCCCCATGATCGTGCAGCGCCTCTGTGATCGTGCGCCATGTTCCACCTCCAACGTGGTTCCTGGATCGCGGTCAGACGGTGCCCCACGCGCGCGCACCACGTGTTCAAGCTCTGCCGCTGGATCATCATCGAGCGGCTCCGCGCCTTCTCCGTCCAACGTCTCCACCCTACAGACGCATGCAGCCGCTGATCTGACGATCGACGGCTCGAACGCGAGCTCCTCCACCACGGGTGTTTCGTCTGCCACCCTGGCGGGCTCCTCGTCGCCTACCTCGCCTCCACCCGTACCTTCGGCCGCCTCGCCGGCCGCTCCCAGATGGATGGTTACGCGCGCCCAGACCGGGGTCTTTCGTCCAAACCCGCGCTACCACGACGGTCTCGCCGCCAACACCGGCACGCCCGGCGTCATCTCGCCGGTCCCCTCTTCGGTGTGTGTTGCCATCCGCGACCCCAACTGGCTCGCCGCCATGCGCGAGGAATATGACGCTCTCGTGCGCAATCGCACGTGGGAGCTGGTGCCTCGTCCTCCCGCCGCCAACCTCATTATCGGCAAATGGGTGTTCAAGCACAAGCACAACGCTGACGGCTCCCTCAAGCGCTACAAGGCACGGTGGGTCGTGCGCGGGTTCCGGCAGTGCGCCGGCGTGGACTATGGCGAGACCTTCTCACCGGTGGTCAAACCTACCACCATCTGCATCGTGCTCACCCTGGCAGCCTCGCGCAACTAGCCAGTTCACCAACTTGATGTGTCCAATGCCTTCCTCCACGGGACGTTAGACGAGGAGGTTTTCTGCCTCCAGCCAGCCGGCTTTGTCGATGCCGGCAAGCCCCACCACGTCTGTCGCCTTTCCAAGTCACTCTATGGCTTGAAGCAGGCGCCACGCGTGTGGTTCCTTCGATTTGCCGGCTTCCTCAAGTCCATCAGGTTCGACGCCACGCGCTTCGACTCGTCGCTCTTCACCCGCCGCCACGGCTGCGACACTGCGCTCCTCCTTCTCTACGTCGACAACATCGTGCTCACAGCATCATCACCAGCTGCCCTTCGCCATGTCGTCGCCCAGCTTACTGCGGAGTTCGCCATGGAGGACCTTGGTCCTCTCCACTTCTTCCTCGGCATCCGTGTCACGCGCACTTCGGCGGGCTTCTTCCTCTGTCAGTAGCAGTACACCGCTGACATCCTCGACTGCGCTAGCATGGACACATGTCGTCCGTCGCCCACGTCGATCGACATGAAGAGCAAGCTACCTACAGCTGACGGGCCGCGCGTCGCTGATCTCTCCGCCTACCGCAGCATCGCCGGTGCTCTACAGTACCTGACCATCACGCGCCCAGAGATCGCCTACGCCGTTCAGCAGATTTGTTTACACATGCACAATCCCCGTGAGTGCCATCTCGGGTTGATCAAGCGTTTGCTCCGGTACGTGCGCGGCACGCCTGCTCTCGGAGTTCACCTCCGTGCCTCGCGCACTCTGGACCTGCGTGCGTTCACGGACGCTGACTGGGTTGGCTGCCCCGACACTCGCTGCTCGACCTCCGGCTTCTGCATCTACATCGGCGACGCGCTCGTCTCCTGGTCGTCCAAATGCCAGGCCGTCGTCTCCCGCTCCAGCACCGAGGCTGAGTACCGCGGCGTCGCGAACGCCGTCGCCGAGTGTGTCTGGCTCCGACAGCTACTTGGCGAGCTCTTCTCTCCCGTCGACAAGGCCACGCTCGTCTACTGCGACAACGTCTCCGCCGTGTACCTGTCGGCCAACCCTGTGCACCACCATCGTACGAAGCACGTCGAGCTCGACATTCTCTTCGTTTGTGAATGTGTGGCGCTCGGCGAATTTCATGTTCTTCACATCCCGACTCGCCAGCAGCTCGCAGACATCATGACCAAAGGGTTGCCATCGGAAGTTTTCTCTGAATTCCGGTCCAGTCTTTGCGTCGCCGGAGCCGACGTCACGACTGCGGGGGGGGTGTTAGACTAGGTAGTTCTATACCGTATGTGCCCTGTATAGTACGCCATACGGTATAGCCATGATCGTGCAGCAGTTGTTTGAGTAGTGATGCACGTCTAGTGGTAGTGGCATACCCACGATCCCGCTCAGCTGAGTCCAGCAACCTGTATATATCACCCAGCCTTGAGCATAATGGATGTGTGCTGAATCCTATCTCTTTCCTTCTCTCAACAGGAAGAGCACACTAGGGCATGGCAAAATTGGTCCCTCCCTCCCTAGTCCTCGATAACTAGAGATGTTCAAGCTGTTGGTTTTAATGTCAATGTCATGCAGAGTGGAAGTAGCACCTTTTTTCTAGGGGTGACATGTTGGGTTTTCTTATGTTGCCCTCATCATCACCATGAACCAATTTGTCCAGATTTTTTTATACAAACTGTTAGGAATAATTTGATTTGTTTTCTGCATAAAAATGATCAACTTCTGAAGTGTAGAAATGTTGTCGCATAGACATATGTTCAACTTCTGAATTTTGATAGTTGGAGTATTCACCTTTTTTCACCAGATGACCGGACACGACAGTGTTCCAATAGAGGAACATAACATGCATCCAAAATCATGTTGTTTTCTAGAGTTTTTAGCTGAGCCATTAACCGCTCGGCATCAATATTGCAAAGACAATAAATCGCCCAAGTATTGTTAAGAGTGCAGTTTTGGGTTCATCGATTGTGTCGGTTAAAGAAAAACTTGGAAAATTTCATGGCAAAACTTAGAGGACACAATATTATGCTTTAGTTAGGAATCCTACATGTTGTACTAGCACATTGATGAGTGTAATAAATGAGAAAACATGCCAGACAGAGATGGATGAACATAATATTAGCACTTCTGTGAAATAATTTAGGTACCATGGGCTAATGAATAAAGTGTTCTTGCAAGGAAATTAAGTAATTTAATGATCGAAATTCTTATTGATTTTATCTAGAACCACCTATTTGGTGTTGGCATCTGCCTATTTATTACATGGAGTTTACCAGTTAAAATGAAATCGAATTGCAAATATTATACCTTTTGTGTCTTTGCCTGTCAGATGTATATCGACTTGATCGGATCAAAAGTTGATGCGTCCATCACTCTTACTTTCATGAAATCACGAACAATTTTTGAAAATCATGAACATGTTTTCAAACTCGTGAACATATCTGAAATCATGAACAGTTTTCAAATTTGTGAATATTTTTATAGATTTTTGAATATTTTCTAAAATCAGGAACATTTTTTGAATTCATGCACATTTTATACTATTTGCAAACCTTTTAAAAAATTGTGAATATTTTAAAACCATTTTTCCTGAATAGGCGAACATTTCTAGAACTGACGTTTGGAAGAAAATTTGGTGGAATAATTTTTGAAATAGACAAACATTTTTTATTTAACGTACATTTTTTAAAATGCATGATCATTTGTTTGAATCAATAAACTATTTTGTAAGTCACGAACAGTTTTTGAAATTTTAGGATATTTTTCAGTTCATGAACATTTTTTGAATTGGCAAAATTTTGTTCAATTTTATTAAAATTTAATAATACACGAACTTTTCTAAAAAATCATGAACATTTTTTATTTCCCAAGCACTTGTTTCCAAAGTTGCGAATATTTTTGAATATGCGCACATTTTTTAAAAATCACGAACATTTGTTGAATCCACAAACCGTTATGAATTATTAAACATTTTATATGAAAATTCTCATTTTAAAAAATTTGAATTTTTTTGAATTCCCAAATTATTTAAAGTAGAAAAAACGAATAAAAAATGAAATTTGAAGAACAGGCCGCCCGGACATGGGCCGGCCCAAACATGGGCGCTATATCTTCTCGAGCGTGCAGAGCACAATATAGAAGGTTCCTACAACATGGGCCGGCCCAGGTGGGGATTCACCTGTGTGAAACATTTTTTATCACTTTATAGATGGCGTTGGCGGGTAATATTTTGCAACTTTGGGAGTAATTTCGCCTTTTTATTATTAGGTATAGATATAAATTTTGATTCTCTTGTAAGATGGCTAGAAAGGGATATATGTATCCGTGTGAACTTCTCTTGTGAAGATTTATATTTCCTAATTCTTTGCCTCTTCAATCCAAAATTTTTGGTTTGATCTACAAGTATGTTGGAGGACAACAGCGAGGAGATCGCATCAATGTGGATTATGAGCACAAAAAAGAGCTTATAGAAGACACCCATCTAAATCAAATATCATAATTTATACGAATACACGCCACCGGTGCATGTTGGATGAAATCAGGTACACAATAAGCCCACTCCTACCAACTCGTACATTTACATTGATGCCAGATTGAGTTGACTTTGTTGTTGTTCGGTTCTAATATTAGATACATTTATATACTTCATATATTCAAAATCACTGAATTGACGTCTTATCATCATTAGTCATTACTGAAAGAACATGCGGTGCCCCCATGTTTGATTTTGGTAATTGATGACAATCTTTATGGACTAATGATTGCCTTGAGTTATATTTGAAGGATTTGTCCATAGGTTTGTTTTGAAGTTCATTTGTTGGTTTCAAGGAGTTTATGAGTTGACCATGGTGCTTTTAAGGAATTATCCAAAGATTGGTCATGTGAGTGTTGAGCTTATTGCAAGCATGTCTTGAAGAAGAAAATTGTGTGAACATTCATGTTTACCTTCAAGACATCATCTTAATGGAGAAAGTTGGAAAGATTCAAGGTTGATCAAGACACAAAGAGTGATTCAAGTGATCCCATGGTATGGTAAGCATTATCCATTATGCTTTGTGTACTAACCCATGGTCTACGAGAGAGTTCTTTGTGGGGTTAGATTGCGGTATGTAAGTTCAAGTGGAGCATCACGAAGAGATCAAATGCTTGAAGATTGTCGTCCATTGTTGTCGGCGTTCTGGAAACTGGGGTCCCCAGACTTGCCTGCCTGCGGCCCGTGGTGTGGCTCAAAGGGGGGCCCAGCGCGGCCCATCTTCACCAACACAAACCCAAGACCCTCGCGAGGGGCCAAGCCTCGCGGGGCGGACGACGCGGAGCTTCCTCAGGCGCGGCCTCGTCAGGCTGGCTCACGAGGAGGTGGAGAGATCAAGGCGGGGTATCTCACGAGGTGCCCATGACGCAAGCCATGACGACCGGGGGCGCCCGGCAGGTGCCAGCCCGCGCAGCGTCCTCCCTTCCTCTTTGGTGCAAAGGGGGCAAGCGCAGCCGCGGAGTACCGAGACATCAGGTAAAGGTTGCCATTTCGGTGCAACGAGACCAAGACCAGGAGGATTACGAGACAGAGGTCACCGTGGAGCCCAAGACGGCATCATCACCAGAGCTTTGCGCAGGCGAAGACTGCTTTTGTCAGGATAGTTGATACTAGTTGTCCCCCTTCAAATTAGCCCGCCATTGTTGGCTCCCTTCCCGCTCGATATTTGGGAAGAGGACCAGGGCCTCTATAAATAGGACCAGCCACCCACAGAGCAAGGGAGGCTGGGAAAAAAGGGCTGGCCGGAGAGTTGGAAAGATAGAGAAGATCTGAGAGAGAGAGAGAGAGAGAGAGAGAGAGAGAGAGAGAGAGAGAAAGGTGACTGAGCTCCTCCCAGTAGTTCATCGCCCCAGCCAAGAGTAGACCCTCGCGAGGCTGTTCTTCCTTGTATTGTTCATCATCATCAGCCCAAGAGGCAATCCACCACACCACACACTGGAGTAGGGTATTACACCACAACGGTGGCCCGAACCAGTATAAACCCTGTGTCTCTTGCGTTGTTCTTTCCTTAGTTCAGATCCTAGCAAGGCGGAGGGGTGCAGGAAGGTAGGAGGCGAAATCTCCACGCGCACCCCAGTGTTCGAACCTCAAGGGTCTGCCTGAACCCGAAATCTGACATTTGGCGGGCCAGGTAGGGGTGCGCCGGAATCCACCTTCTACCGCCTCGCGCCCCGTCGCGTCGTCATCACCATGTCCGGCGACCAGACGGGAAACCCAGATCCGTGGGCGGCGTGGCCCGCCCGCGCAGAGCCGCTTGCCTCAGGCGAACCCGTGCCCCAGGCAGCTCGCGGTCCGCAGGGAGCTGCGGGCCGCGGGCGATGCGGACAGGCTCCGACAGCTCTCACACCGCGGCAGGCGCGGTCGGCAGCAAGGGCCTCCAATCACGCCGTGACCACGACACCGTACACCCGCAGGGAGCAGGCGAACTCGAGGGCCGCGCTCACAGTGGCCCGAGAGCTGCTGCAGTGCAGGCTGCTGGATGGCGGCCACGACGTGCTGCTGGAGCGAGTGGCAGAGCTCCTAGGCTTCGCCGCCTCGGGGGCTCACCCCTTCTCCACCCAACTCCCATCTCAGGCCCAGGGCGGCCCGCGTGGGGGCTCTACGCGCGCCCGCGGGCTCCAAGGCTACTCCAACGCCAGCGAAGCTATCAGCGCCGGACCGGCGGCGGCGCTGCCCCCGCTCCCGGTCCGCGAAGAAGAAGGACTCGACGCGACCCGCGACCCCAGTGGACAGCCGCGCTGCCACCCCACGGTGGGCGCGTCAGGCAGGGCCACGTGGCATGCGGAGCATTACGACGTGGCATTCGGGATGACGGCGCCGGAGGAATACGTGCCCCTCATGATGGCCCGAGGACACCCACACGAGAGCGAACAAGGCTCACTCCTCAGCCCAAGCTGGGGGGACGAGGCGCCAGAAGCTGAGCCTTTCCGGGAGCCCCGGGACGGTCCCACTGGCCACGATGGCGCCAACGATTATCGGGTACCACCAATTTTTCAGGAGCAGGCATATGCTAACCATGGATCGCAGGAGGTGCAAGTCGCCACAGCGAGCAGCTGCCCCGCTCCCACAGCCTCCTACCCCTCGGGAGGAGGGCGCAGGGGGCTGCAGGAGAGGGGCCGGGATCCAACATCACCACCGCGGCGTTCGGAGCAAGGTGCTCTCAGGAGGTAGGCCCTCCGCTGGGGAGGTGCCTCAGGGCCTGCCCCCGGCAGAGGACCCGTGGTCGTCGGGGGAACCGCTGGCAACCGCTCTACCCCATCGGCGGCGTCCTGGTTTCCGGTCATCGTTGATGGCACTAGAGTGTGGCGCAAGGCGGGCCCCTCATCTGGCGATATGAAGCAAGGCCAGTACCTGTGAAGAAGGCCCAGTGCCTGTGAAGCTCGCCGCCCCGTGACACTCTCACGTAATAATGAGTGGGGCTGTACACGCCCCGGAGTCTCAGGGGTGCCGGCCTCAGGCCCTGGGGCTCCCTCCCACGCCCAGTGGCAGCACTTAGCTCCGCGCTGGTGAGAAGACGTCCAAGACTAGACTAGGTGCCGGACGCGGCCTTTTGTTTGCTTTCGTTGCTTTTCCCTTTGGTTGCCATTTTTCTCCGCTGGATTCAAGTTGGATTCGAATTTGAGATTTGCGTGTGTTCGGGGAAGGGGAGCTTAGTCTCGTTCGACCAATTTCTCGCGTTTTGGTTACCGCATCGCCTCAGCTTCCTCCCCTCGCGAGCCAGGTCAGGCCTAGCTTGCGCGCAGCCCAGACTGCCGCCGACGTGACCTCTCAGGAGGATGTTTTACTGTAGATCCTACGAACCCAATCAGGGAACACTCGAAACACCACAACCCCCCGCGGGCTGCCTCAGGGCCAGCACGGGACAAAGGTAAACTAGCCGACCAGCGCGTCGCTTGGGCCAACCACTTGGCGCGGGCGCATGGGAAATGTAGCGTCTACTAATACGATGAACACAAGTTTTACATAAGGGGCTCCCCCTCTAAAATGCTCTCACTACAATCAGGCCAAAACCTGAGTTCTATTCATGCAGGATAAGGAAGTATGAGCGATGCGCAATCAGTCGGATGAATCCCCCAATGCGTTCTCAAGAGCACCACCCGAGCCATTGCTGGCGTCGCTGAACTCGCCATCGCTGTCCGCGTCGCCGCCAGCGGCGTCAGGGCCGTTCACCACGCCGCCCTCGTCGGCCGCCACGGTCGCGTCATCGTTGTCTGAAGCAAAGGCCCTGACGAGAGCGTCCACATTGTCCTCCACCCAGTGCGCCAGGTCGCCTCGGACGGCCTGGGGGACTGGGGCGATGGCGGCGTCAAAATCAAAGTGGGGATCCATGTTCTGAAGGTGGCTGAAGACGCGAGAAAAGGCGCGCCCAAGCAGGCCGCGACTCCTCTCCTCCACCAACCTGTCAGCCCTGACCGACCGCGCCTCCAGCTGCGTCACCACGTCAGTGAAGAACTGAAGATTGCCAGCATAGTTGACTGCGTGCGGCTCGCCAACAGCCGCCTTGCAGATGTTGCCCAAGGCTGCGTTGGCTCTCTCCCGGAGCGTGGCAAACATGGGGCCGTGCTCATGCTCCAGGATCCGCCGCTGACGGATCTCGTCCGCGTTCTGGCCCGCGACGACATCAGCCTCCTCCACTCGCTGGCGGAGAAGGAGCACCTTGGCCTGGGAAGCGGTTAACTCACCTTGCGCCACCTCAAGAGCGGCCCGGAAAGCGTCGGCCCGCCGTGTCGCCTCCTCCAGCTTGACCCTCAAGGCAGCAGTCCTGCCTTCAGCTTCGGCCCGGCTCAACCCCAGCTTCTCGTCGAACTCGTGCTCGAGGTTCAAATGCGCCATCGCCACTCGACGTCCGACCTCCTCCAGGACGCGGGCTTCCCGTGCGGCAACATCATCCTCCGCCTGCGTCACCAAGCGCTCCCTCGTCTCTAGACGCTCGTACTCACGGGTGCGTTCGGCGGCCTCCAGCGTCAGCGCCTCCCACGCTTCTGGAGCTCTGCTGAGTCGCCGGAGGCCACCTTCATCGACGCGAGAGCTGCATCGCGCAGCTCCACCTGCTCCTCCAGTGATTGGCACCAGGCCAGGAGCTCCCGAGCCTGCTCCTCCGCCGCCGTTCACCGCCGGTCAGCTTCCCGAGCCTCCTCAGCGGCCCAAGATCGGGCCTCCCGAGAGGCCACCAGTGACGCCTTGGTCTCTGCGTCGTCAAGATCACGCTGACGGCATGCAAGGGCGATGGCGCCCTCCAGCTCGCGCCTCTCTGAAGCCAGGCGCAGGTCCTCGGCCTCAAGGCGCGCGTCTTCATCGGCAAGCTCCTCTTCAAGCAGGCTTACCGCATCAGCCGCCCTTCGAAGGAATCCTTGGCGGAAGGCGCGACGCTCCCGAGCACGCTCGAGCACGTCCTCCACACCATCATCTGCCCCAAGCAAGCGCCGGGGGCCGCGAGCCAGCACTCCTTCTCCGGGCTAGGGGCTGGGGGCTGGCACCCTCGCGACGGCCGGGCACGCCGCGTCAGAAGCCCGGCCGGGGGCCGGCCCATCCCCAGGTGAAGAGCGCAGGAAGCGCCTCAGCCAATCGCAGTCCACGACCAGGCGAGAAGCCCACGGCAGGCCGGCTATGCCACGAGAAGGCCCGCGAAGTATCGCGAGGTGTGCAGGGCCACGATACACCTCGGGACGGTTCGCCTCATCAGTCGCCCTCACCACAAGGGCTCCACTGCTTGGAGCGCTTGAGGACGGTGGAGGGGGCGAAGCAAGGGGGGCGGCTCCTCAGCCGTCCCCGCAAGCTCGGCTGGAAGGGGCCTGCGGAGCAAGAGTCAATAAGAGCAACAGAAGGATCAAGAGCTGGGAAAGGAGAAGGCTTACTCATCAGTGGTGAAGTACTTTCTACGCTTCAGCAGGCGACAAGGGTAATCATCGCCCAGGGCCTCCCTTCTCTTCCGGAGGGCCTGAAAGTCCATGCGGAAGCGGCCTAAGAGTCGGCGCAGGGATCAACCTGCAACGGAGATGGAGCATCAAGACGATCTGCGTCAGGGGCGCCTGCCTGACGTGCGCCGCCAATCGCCTCGCCAAGAGAAGCCGTCGGAGCCTCGGTGGCCTCGGACGTAGGTGCAGAAGGCAGCTGCTTGTCACCCTCAGCCTCGGTGGCACGGGCCCCGATAACCGCTTCCTCATGAGCCTCGCCCGGCGCTGTCACCCCGCCGGGAGCCCCCTCGGCCTTCGGCGCCTCGTGCCTCCCTGCTCCGCCACTTGAGGAAGAGCCGCCTTGGCCGACTTGAAGGGCGGCCACCACCACTTGGTTCTCCCGAGGCCCCTGAAGGCCGGCGGGGCGCGGCCCCCACTCATCGAAGATAGGCATCTGCCTCACCAAATCGCCCCCGCTCTGGCAGAGGTACAGCAAGGCCCCTCCCTGCTGGATACTGCCAGGGTTGGGGTCCCCCATCAGGGTCAAGAGCGCCGCCCTTAGCACTTCAGGCGTCAGGTCCTCTTCCTGGAGCCTCATACGATCATCGCGCCCGCTGAAGGCCCACATTCGGCGGGAGTGGCGCTGGAGAGGAGCAACGCGGCGTAGCAGGAACTCCTTCACCACCTTGGGCGCTGTCGCGCCAAGCGACCTCAAGAACGCAAAGCGGTGCCAGACGAAGACGAGCCGGGGGCTCGCAAGCGTCTCCTGGCCCCAGCCCGAATTGGGGACAGCAGGCGAAGTTGGCTCCGACAGCAGGGGGCTGGGCACCCCAGCATCCACATACAGCCACCGCTCGCAGAACCCAGCCACGGGTGGAGGGAGCTTGAAGTCAATCCCAGAGGCCGCCGTCTCAGGCGCGGCAACGAAGCTCACACACGCCCAGCGTTGGGTAGAGTCAACAAGGCGCAGCGAGAAGAAGTGGCGTAGCAAGGCAACCGAAGGAAGGATGCCCATCATAGCCTCGCAAACAAAGGCGAAGACTGAAAGGAGAGAGATGGATTCAGGACCCAGATGCATCATGTGGATCTGATAATGAGAGAGCACGACATTGAAGAAATCAGAAAAAGGAGGAACCAGACCCGCCCACAGGGCGTCGGCAAAATATGGGACCTCGGTGGCTATCCTGCCGATGGAGAAGTGGGACGCAGGGCAAGCCGTCGTCCTCCCGCATTCATTGAAGATGGTGGCCAGAGCCAAGCTGACCTTGCCCAAGCCCTCGGCGGGGGCCGCCAACAGCGACGGGCAAGGCGGAGACACGGGTTTCTCCCCTCTTCCCTTCTTCGTCAGAGCCATGGTGAGGGGAAGGGGGGGGAAGGTTCAAGATTGAATTGGAAACAGAAACCAGAGTTCGAGCGGAGGAAGAACAGAGGGCGCTCGAGCAACCAAATAGGGGAACGGCTGTGTACGACTACGGGTCCGCCCAGCATGGCACAAAATAAGGAGGGCATGGGGGAACAGTGCCGCCCACGTCCAATCAACCACCACGCGACGCCCAAGGCCGCGGGCTGTTAGGGCCCGCGGCGCTTCGCTCTTGCCCTTCCGCCTCCCAGCACGGCCAAGTCCGGGCGCGCCTTGGGCCCGGGGGCTACTGTCGGTGTTCTGGGAATGGGGGTCCCCAAACTTGCCTGCCTGCGGCCCGCGGCGTGGCTCAAAGGGGGGCCCAGCACGGCCCATCTTCACCAACACAAACCCAAGACCCTCGCGAGGGGCCAAGCCTCGTGGGGCAGACGACGCGGAGCTTCCTCAGGCGCGGCCTCGTCAGGCTGGCTCACGAGGAGGCGGAGAGATCAAGGCGGGGTACCTCACGAGGTGCCCATGACGCAAGCCATGATGACCGGGGGCGCCAGGCGGGTGCCAGCCCGCGCAGCGTCCTCCCTTCCTCTTTGGTGCAAAGGGGGCAAGCGCAGCCGCGGAGTACTGAGGCATCAGGCAAAGGTTGCCATTTCGGTGCAACGAGACCAAGACCAGGAGGATTACGAGACGGAGGTCACCGTGGAGCCCAAGACGGCGTCATCACCAGAGCTTTGCGCAGGCGAAGACTACTTTTGTCAGGATAGTTGATACTAGCCGCCCCCCTTCAAATTAGCCCGCCATTGTTGGCTCCCTTCCCGCTCGATATTTGGGAAGTGGACCAGGGCCTCTATAAATAGGACCAGCTACCCACATAGCAAGGGAGGCTGGGAAAAAAGGGCTGACCGGAGAGTTGGAAAGATAGAGAAGATCTGAGAGAGAGAGAGAGAGAGAGAGAGAGAGAGAGAGAGAGAGAAAGGTGACTGAGCTCCTCCCAGTAGTTCATCGCCCCAGCCAAGAGCAGACCCTCGCGAGGCTGTTCTTCCTTGTATTGTTCATCATCATCAGCCCAAGAGGCAATCCACCACACCACACACTGGAGTAGGGTATTACACCACAACGGTGGCCCGAACCAGTATAAACCCTGTGTCTCTTGCGTTGTTCTTTCCTTAGTTCAGATCCTAGCAAGGCGGAGGGGTGCAGGAAGGTAGGAGGCGAAATCTCCGCGCGCACCCCAGTGTTCGAACCTCAAGGGTCTGCCGGAACCCGAAATCCGACAATTGTGGTGACAATGGACTTGTGAAGATGTGCGGAAGAGTGGCTCACCCATAGTGGAGTATGGGGAGCAATCAACTAGTCTTCATCGATCCAACGCAATCAAGAAAGGTGGTCCAACTTGAGGGAGTCAAGATCGTCATCATCTAGCTCAAGTGGACCATGTGCGAGGCAAAGGTTTGCCCTTGATAGGTTTTTTATTTTACCGGTCTCATGGTGGTAGTTGGGAGATCGGGTTATAGGATCAATTGCCGTACTATCAAGGGGGCTCTCGATGAGTAGCCTAATCGTATCTTTCATAGAGAGCTCAAACCATTGCATCCTTGCATCATCTTTATTGGTTCTTGTTTGGTTCTTCTCTTTGTGAGTTTTGGAGCTTATGGTCATCTTGATGATAAGTTCGAGTTCATCGAAAACGGAGTTCACTCGCTTCTGCTATGATGTTTTCGACGTTGGAGGTTATATCGGTTCTTCTCTGCTGGAGGTTTCACTCCTCTATTGGTTAGGCATACCTCCCATGCCTCTTCTATTGGTTAGGCACTTCTCTGTTGGAGGTTATGTCAGTTCTTCTCTGTCGCTGTTTTGATGCTACTCGTCATCTTGTTTCCAACAAGCTTGAGCTTGCTCGATTCAGAGCTCATTTGCAGAAGTTATGGCAGTTCTGGTTTTCCTTGGAGTATACTTGTTTTCATGGAAGTGGCATATGTTTGGTGCCAGCGGTAGTACCACGGGGCCAGAGCGGTAGTACCGCGTATCGCCACAATCGGTAGTACTGTTGTCTCACAACGGTAGTACCGCCCATGGCCATAAGCGATAGTACGACTCTGGTTCCGCGCTAGTACCGCATCGACTCGAGACGTGGTTTTCTTGTGTCGGGATCAGCGGCAGTAGTAGCGGCAGTAGGAGCGGTTGTGCCGCTCATGTGTGGTAGTACCGCTGGGCCCAGCGGCAGTACTGCCGTTGCCAATGGTAGTACCGCTGGCCCCAATGGTAGTGCCGCTCATACGGCTCTGCCTCGCCCTCTGCTTTGCTCCGCTCTATGTGTTCTACCGCCTAGGCGGTAGTACCGCTCCCCTGAGCGGTAGTACTGCTCGTGCACGGCCTCAGCACATAACGGTTGGATTCGGGAGCTCCTATAAAAGGGGGTCTTCTTCCCATTGAACCTTATCCTTTTAGCTCGAGTTCTTCCCCCATTCTTGACCTTCTTCGATCTTGCTAACTCTCAATCCCTCCATGGTTTCTTGCTAGTTTTTGAGGGAAAAGTGAGAGGAGATCTAGATCCACATTTCCACCAATCACTTTCTCCTCTATGTGAGGGGAACCCCTTGGATTTAGATCTTGGAGTTCTTGGTGTCCTCCTTTTTGTTCTTCCTCTCATTTTCCTCCCTAGCATTAGTTGCTTTGGTGGGATTTAGGAGAGAGGGACTTGGGCACTCCGTGTGCCCTTGCCATTGCATTTGGTCCATCGGTTTGAGTTCTCCACGGTGGTACGTGGAAGTTACAAGTTGAGAAGCTTATTACTCTTGGGTGCTTGGTACCCTTGAGCTTGTACCTCTTGGGTGCTTGGGCGCCCTAAACGGTTGGTGGTGTTCAGAGCTCAATCATTGTGGTGTAAAGCTCCGGGCAAGCGTCGGGGTCTCCAATTAGGTTGTGGAGATCGCCCCGAGCAATTTGACGGGTTTCGGTGACCGCCCCCAAGGGTTGCCAAAGTGTACGGGTTCGGTGACCGCCCCCAAGGGTTGCCATTTGTACGGGTTCGGTGACCGCCCTCAAGGGTCCCTTGGTGGAATCACGACATCTTGCATTGTGCGAGGGCGTGAGGAGATTACGGTGGCCCTAGTGGCCTCTTGGAGAGCATTGTGCCTCCACACCGATCCAAACGGAGATTAGCATCCGCAAGGGTGTGAACTTCGGGATACATCATCGTCTCCGCGTGCCTCAGTTATCTCTTACCCGAGCCCTTTACTTATGCACTTTACTTTGTGATAGCCATATTGTTGTTTGTCATATTTTTTGCTATCACATAGTTGCTTACCGTGCTTAGCATAAGTTGTTGGTGCACATAGGTGAGCCTAGTTGTTTTAGGTTTTGTGCTTGGTAATTTAACCGCTAGGTTTATTCCGCATTTGTTCAAGCCTAAACCATAATTTTTTTAAAGCGCCTATTCACCCCCCCTCTAGGCGACATCCTCGATCTTTCAATTACTGATACTACTATGGTTCTCTATATGTTACTACTTTATGGCCACATGGCTACTTGGTTATGCTTCTCGATTCTCAAAAAGTTATGATCTGATCTCAAGCCATTCTAGCATTTTCTAACCGTAATTTTTCATACGTATTTTCCCACTTAGTGTGCTATGAAATATGAGGCATGCCTACCTCAATGGGTTTTGAGAGTGTTGATTCCATGGACGAGGATACGAGTCAAGTACCATGTGCTAGAAGGTCCAATGTATGGGAGCATTATGAACAAGATCTGGTTGTCGTAGATGGTGATCTCAAGGCCGTGTGCAAATACTGTGGAGCGCAACTTCACACCAAGTTTGGGACTACGAGTTTGAGAACCCATATTGCAAAGTCTTGTTGATCAATTGAGGATGCTTGCAGTTCGTGATGATGCAACGAAGATGTATCATGGAATGAAGAAAGATATCAAAGTTGAGCAGCAAATTGGGATCCTCGCATTTGCTTAAACATCTGACATGTGGACTTCATCACAGAGCTTGGGTTACATGTGCATCACTGCCAATTACATCAATGCATAAGTCAAATACAAGAAGAAGATCATAAGCTTTGCGAAAGTGAAGTATCCCCACACGTGCGATCGAAGAAGAAATTGTTGGTTGCCTAACAGAATGGGGCATAAGGGCAAGTTGTTTACATTGAGAGAGATACATTTATGTGTGATTGAGGTATGGTTCAGTTTTGAAACCATTCTTAGATTTACCTCCACGCGCTGCCACCGGGTTCCCATCTCGCGAGCGGCATGAACATTTTTTATTTCGTTTATATTGAGTTTTGTCTGTTTTTTCTTGGTTCTTTTTTGTTTTTTCTTTCATTTTTATGTGTGTTTTTTTGGTTTTGCCATCTGTTTGGTTTTCTTTTCTTTATGGTTTTTATTTTATTCCTTTTCCCTTTTCCATTTTGTGATTTTTTTTTCTTATAGGGTTGTTTTTTAGTATATTATGAACATTTTTAATAAAAATGTGCACCTTTTAACTTTGACTGAACTATTTTTTAACATATGATGTAAACTTTTCTATATATGTCTTTTTCCATGTGTGATGAACTTTTTTTAACATACGGAGAATATTTTCATAAAAACTATTTTTTATGTATGGTAAACAATTTTTTAGTATATGTTCATAAAAAATAGTACACAAGAGACATTTTTAAAACACACAGTAAATTTTTTTTTTGAAAAAAATGAAACAAAAATCCAAAACTAGTTGTTGAAAAGAAAAGAATGCACAAGCTTTTTTAGGGAAAAAACAGCACAAGTGAAGCTCGCTAGGATTGGGGCAGTCCATTGGCGCTGGCTATCACCGAACGTGGAACTTCTATTCCGCCTGAGAGCGCCTCCTTAGCACTAGGCGTCATGAGGCCTTGTACAATGGGAGGTGTTTAGGGGAGGTGCTTACAGAAATAAACCAGACTTTTCTTAAGCACCGATACTTATTTATACAGGGTAGACGCTTAACTAAGCGTCTCTCCTGTAGAAATAGGCACCGGTGCTTCAGAAAATCTTGATTTATTTTTCAAAGCACCCCTCTAACCATCTCCCATTGTACAAGGCCTGAGGCGGCCTAGAAACGAGCCAAGACGCTCGTGTCGCTGGGTTCGCTATTCAAACTCACGGTTGACCGGTTCACCATTGACTTTTCGGAAAAGCAAAAAAAAGGCTAAAAGTTTTTTAATTCAAAACTCAAATGGATTTTTAAAAAGCAAAGTCGAAATTCAAAAGAAAGTTCATGAATTCAAAAACGTTTCTGGAGTTTTCAAAAAAAAGTTCACGGATTTGGAACAAAGTTCATTGATTTTGAAAAAGGTACACGGATTTGAGAAATTTTTAGGAATTTTAAAAAAATCACGTATTTTTAAAAGTTCATGGATTTTATAAAACTTCCTGGATTTGAAAACATTTCAATGATTTTGAGAAAAAGCTTGCAAATTTGAAAAATGTTTCACAGATTTGAAAAAATTATTAATTAAAAAGTTCATAAAATATGAGAAGAAAGTTTTATGGGTTCTAGAAAAGGTCTTCGGTTTTGAAAAAAGTACATATGTTTGAAAACAGGTCGCAGATTTTCACAAAAAATTGCAGAATAAAATTCAATAAACTGAAAAAGATTCACAAAGGTAAGAAAAAGTGCACAAATATGATTTTTTTTAAGTCCACTCATTTGAAAGAAAGCAGAAAGTAGGAAAAGAGAAAAGAAATGAAAAGAACAGAACAAACCCTTTTTAAAGAACAAAAAACCCGACCTGGAAGCTTCGAAAGGCTTCCCAAAACCGGTCTAGAAGTTACCAAGTTACACACATTTGCCACGTAAAAAGCGAAAAAGAAAGAAAGTGGTTGGTTACTTTAGCTTGAAGAAAAGGGTTTACTTCAAGGAAACCTTGAGTTCACCTTGAGTTTCAATCTAGGTGCTAGGGGCGCCCCTATCTTTCGCTTATTGTGAGACAGAGGGAAGCTCTCCCTAAAGGCAACGGCGTAAATAGGTCGGCCCAGCTCGCGCGGCGCCACTGACTCTTCTTTTTTTTGTTTGACCTTTTATATTTACATCTTTATTTCTTTTTTCAACTTTTGTTTACACTTCTGAAAAGTCTAAACATGTATATTATTCATGCATTTGAAAAACCTTAATCATACATTTGAAAAATGTTGAATGTGTATACAAAAATGTTGACCATGTATACAGAAAATATACAATGGGTGTGAAAAAGTTCATCATGTATTTGAAATATGTTAAACGAGTATTTGGAAAATGCAATGAACCATTTGAAAATGTTGAATGTGTATAGAAAAATGTTGACCATGTATTAAAAAGATGATGAAAAATCTTTGATCAGGTATATGAAAATATTAATCAAGCATTTAAAAAATGTTGAACAAGTATTTGAAAATATTTAATCAAGCATTTGAAAAAATGTCAAAAATGTGGTTAGAAAAAACATTGACTATATATTTACAAAATGTTAAATATGTATTGAAAAAATGTTGAAATTGTATTAGAAAAATGTTCTTGTCATATACGAAAAACTAGTAAGCTTCACGTGCAATGCACGTCTCATTTATCATCAAATAATTATCAAAATACGGGTTGATATTTACATAGTTTTTCATTCATACATGATATATCTCCAATAATAACGTTTCTCACGTTGCACCCATATAAAATATTTCCCCAAGAAATGACTTTTCATGTTGTTGTGGATGTAAAAAAAACAAATTTGTGGCTATATACACAGTTTCAAAAAAAAATTTGTGGCTATATACACCATACTGTTCATGCTATTGTCAGAGAATATTTGTCAAAATTTTGTCACAGAATATTGTTGTACGACAGAAACGACAAATCAAGTTTGTTGGGAAAAAGTTTTGGAACGTTTAAACTTTTTCTGAATTTTTTATTTTTCAAAAATTCAGAAAAAGTTTAAACATTCCAAAAATAATCCAACAGCCAAGATAATCACTGTCGTTTAGCAGTTCATGACCCTGATAATCCAACAATTGAAAAAGTTTAAAAGTTCCAAAGGGATCATCACTATCTTTTAGCAGTTCATGACCCTGATAATCCAGCAATTGATCTGAATACGGCAATTTACTATAGGGTAGGCGTAGTGTGGCGGAGCTACGTGTTAGTTGTGGGTCGGCCGACCCCACAGCTTTTCAGCAAAATAGCCTAAAAATACTGTACCGTTACTGTTCATTGTGAAGAAAAAAAATCAGAAAATTAACGATGACCCCACAGATTTATGAGGCTGGCTTCGCCGCCGCGTACAAACATGCTAATCTTCACTGGCAAGAAAACAACATTTTTCATATAGTCAAAACCTCCTGAACAGCAAGATATTAATCGGATGTCATCATCTTACTGAACCCATCATACAAAGCATTGAAAATGATGAATGATTTAGAAGCTGATCTGTTGATCAATATACTTTGGCAATGGTTGTACTGAATATTAATTCCAAACAAAAATCTCAAAAAGTCACAATAAATCAGGTTACCCACAAAACTCCATGTATCCATCACATATTTTCAATGTGATCATGAACTTACCTAAAAAACAATCAAGAGGAAGACTCATCCAATAATCCATGAAAACATTGCAACGAAAGCCTACTGGTAAGGCGTTTCTAGTATTCTTGAGCAACTTCTCCTTTTCCCTCTCCCTTCTCCCCTTCTTATCTTCTTGTGCCTCCCACTTCTCCTCTTTCCTCAAACGCTCTTCTTTAGTCTCCTGAAAAATTAAGAACTGGAACTCCTATTTCAACACACTTCAGAAAGTGGCAAAGCTTAGCATACCCACTGCCTAGTATCAAAGTTAAACTGCTTTAGATATAAATAAAGGAAATATGCCCTAGAGGCAATAATAAAGTTATTATGTATTTCCTTATATCATGATAAATGTTTATTATTCATGCTAGAATTGTATTAACCGGAAACATAATACATGTGTGAATACATAGACAAACAGAGTGTCACTAGTATGCCTCTACTTGACTAGCTTGTTAATCATAGATGGTTATGTTTCCTAACCATAGATAAAGAGTTGTTATTTGATTAACGGGATCACATCATTAGGAGAATGATGTGATTGACTTGACCCATTCCGTTAGCTTAGCACTCGATCGTTTAGTATATTGCTATTGCTTTCTTCATGACTTATACATGTTCCTATGACTATGAGATTATGCAACTCCCGTTTGCCGGAGGAACACTTTGTGTGCTACCAAACGTCACAACGTAACTGGGTGATTATAAAGGAGCTCTACAGGTGTCTCCAAAGGTAAATGTTGGGTTGGCGTATTTCGAGATTATGATTTGTCACTCCGATTGTCGGAGAGGTATCTCTGGGCCCTCTCGGTAATGCACATCACACAAGCCTTGCAAGCATTGCAACTAATGAGTTAGTTGCGAGATGATGTATTACGTAACGAGTAAAGAGACTTGCCGGTAACGAGATTGAACTAGGTATTGAGATACCGATGATCAAATCTCGGGCAAGTAACATACCGATGACAAAGGGAACAACGTATGTTGTTATGCGGTCTGACCAATAAAGATCTTCGTAGAATATGTGGGAGCCAATATGAGCATCCAGGTTCCGCTATTGGTTATTGACCGGAGACATGTCTCGGTCATGTCTACATTATTCTCGAACCCGTAGGGTCCGCACGCTTAAGGTTTCGATGACAGTTATACGAGTTTATGAGTTTTTGATGTACCGAAGTTAGTTCGGAGTCCCGGATGTGATCACGGACATAACGAGGAGTCTCGAAATGGTCGAGACATAAAGATCGATATATTGGACGGCTATATTCGGACACCGGAAGTGTTCCGAGTGATTTCGGAGAAAACCGGAGTGCCGAAGGGTTACCGGAACCCCCCGGGAGAATTAATGGGCCATATGGGCCTTAGTGGAGAGAGAGAAGGGCAGCCAGGGTGGGCCGCGCGCCTCCTCCCCCTGGTCCGAATTGGACTAGGAGAGGGGGGCGGCGCCCCCCTTTCCTTCTCCCTCCCCACTTCCTTTCCCCCTCCTAGTAGGAGTCCTACTCCTACTAGGAGGAGGACTCCTCCTTGGCGCGCCAATAGAGCCGGCCGGCCTCCTCCCCTTGCTCCTTTATATACGGGGGCAGGGGGCACCCCTAGACACACAAGTTGATCCTCGTGATCGTTTTCTTAGCCATGTGCGGTGCCCCCCTCCACCATACTCCTCGATAATATTGTAGCGGTGCTTAGGCGAAGCCCTGCGACGGTAGAACATCAAGATCGTCACCACACTGTCGTGATGACGGAACTCTTCCCCGACACTTTGCTGGATCGGAGTCCGGGGATCGTCATCGAGCTGAACGTGTGCTAGAACTCGGAGGTACCGTAGTTTTGGTGCTTGATCGGTCGGGCCGTGAAGACGTACGACTACATCAACTGCGTTGTCATAATGCTTCCACTTCCGGTCTACGAGGGTACGTAGACAACACTCTCCCCTCTCGTTGATATGCATCACCATGATCTTGCGTGTGCGTAGGGAAATTTTTGAAATTACTACGTTCCCCGACAGTGGCATCCGAGCCTAGGTTTTATATGTTGATGTTATTTGCACGAGTAGAACACAAGTGAGTTGTGGGCGATATAAGTCATACTGCTTATCAGCATGTCATACTTTGGTTCGGCGGTATTGTTGGATGAAGCGTTCCGGACCGACATTACGCGTACGCTTACGCGAGACTGGTTCTACCGACGTGCTTTGCACATAGGTGGCTGGCGGGTGTCAGTTTCTCCAACTTTAGTTGAACCGAGTGTGGCTACGCCTGGTCCTTGCGAAGGTTAAAATAGCACCAACTTGACAAACTATCATTGTGGTTTTTGATGCGTAGATAAGAACGGTTCTTGCTAAGCCTGTAGCAGCCATGTAAAACTTGCAACAACAAAGTAGAGGACGTCTAACTTGTTTTTGCAGGGCTTGTTGTGATGTGATATGGTCAAGACGTGATGAGATATAAGTTGTTGTATGAGATGATCATATTTTGTTGAAGTTATCGGCAACTGGCAAAATCCTTATGGTTGTCTCTCTATTGCATAAGATGCAAGCGCCCAATAATTGCTTTACTTTATCGCTATGCGATAGCAATAGTTGCAAGAGCAATTGTTGGCGAGACGACCACGTGACGACACATTGATATAGATCAAGATGATGGAGATCATGGTGTCATGCCGGTGACGATAGAGATCATGACAGTACTTTGGAGATGGAAATCAAAGGCGCAAGATGATGATGGCCATATCATGTCACATATTTTGATTGCATATGATGTTTATATTTTATACATCTTATCTTGCTTTGATTGACGGTAGCATTTTAAGATGATCTCTCACTAATTATCAAGAAGTGTTCTCCTTGAGTATGCACCGTTGCGAAAGTTCTTCGTGCTGAGACACCACGTGATGATCGGGTGTGATAGGCTCTACGTTCAAATACAATGGGTGCAAAACAGTTGCACACGCGGAATACTCAGGTTATACTTGACGAGTCAAGCATATACAGATATGGCCTCGGAACACGGAGACCGAAAGGTCGAGCGTGAATCATATAGTAGATATGATCAACATAGTGATGTTCACCAATGAAACTACTCCATCTCACGTGATGATCGAACATGGTTTAGTTGATTTGGATCACGTGATCACTTAGAGGATTAGAGGGGTGTCTATCTAAGTGGGAGTTCTTAAGTAATATGATTAATTGAACTTAAATTTATCATGAACTTAGTCTTCCTTGTGTTTATTTTGATATGTTCCTAGAGAAAATTGTATTGAAAAATGTTAGTAGCAATGATGCGGATTGGATCCGTGATCTGAGGTTTATCCTCATTGTTGCACAGAAGAATTATGTCCTTGATGCACCGCTAGGTGACAGACCTATTACAGGAGCAGATGCAGACATTATGAATGTTTGGCTGGCTAAATATGATGACTACTTGATAGTTTAGTGCATGATTCTTAACGGCTTAGAATCGGGACTTCAAAGACGTTTTGAACGTCATGGACCATATGAGATGTTCCAGGAGTTGAAGTTAATATTTCAAGCAAATACCCGAATTGAGAGATATGAAGTCTCCAACAAGTTCTATAGCTAAAAGATGGAGGAGAATCGCTCAACTAGTGAGCATGTGCTCAGATTATCTGGGTACTACAATCGTTTGAATCAAGTGGGAGTTAATCTTCCAGATAAGATAGTGATTGACAGAATTCTCTAGTCACCATCACCAAGTTAGTAGAACTTCGTGATGAACTATAGTATGCAAGGGATGACGAAAACGACTCCCGAGCTTTTCATGATGATGAAATCAATGAAGGTAGAAATCAAGAAAGAGCATCAAGTGTTGATGGTTGACAAGATCACTAGTTTTAAGAAAAGGGCAAAGGAAAAAAGGGGAACTTCAAGAAAAACAGCAAGCAAGTTGCTGCTCAAGTGAAGAAGCCCAATTTTGGTCCTAAGCCTGAGACTAAGTGCTTCTACTGCAAAGGGACTGGTCACTGGAAGCGGAACTACCCCAAGTGATTGGCGGATAAGAAGGATGGCAAAGTGAACATAAGTATATTTGATATACATGTTATTGATGTGTACTTTACTAGTGTTTATAGCAACCCCTCAGTATTAGATACTAGTTCAGTTGCTAAGATTAGTAACTCGAAACGGGAGTTGCAGAATAAACAGAGACTAGTTAAGGGTGAAGTGACGATGTGTGTTGGAAGTGGTTCCAAGATTGATATGATCATCATCGCACACTCCCTATACTTTTGGGATTAGTGTTGAACCTAAATAAGTGTTATTTGGTGTTTGCGTTGAGCATGAATATGATTTGATCATGTTTATTGTAATACGGTTATTCATTTAAGTAAGAGAATAAATTGTTGTTCTGTTTACATGAATAAAACCTTATATGGTTACACACCCAATGAAAATGGTTCATTGGATCTTGATCGTAGTGATACACATATTCATAATATTGAAGCCAAAAGATGCAAAGTTAATAATGATAGTGCAACTTATTTGTGGCACTGCCGTTTAGGTCATATTGGTGTAAAAGCGCATGAAGAAACTCCATGCTGATGGGATTTTGGAATCACTTGATTATGAATCACTTGGTACTTGCGAACCATGCCTTATGGGCAAGATGACTAAAAACTCCGTTCTCTGGAACAATAGAGCGAGCAACAGATTTGTTGGAAATCATACATACTGATGTATGTGGTCCGATGAATATTAAAGCTCGCGACAAGTATCATTATTTTCTGACCTTCACAGATGATTTAAGCAGATATGAGTATATCTTCTTGATGAAACATAAGTCTGAAAAGTTCAAAGTATTTCAGAGTGAAGTGGAAATCATCGTGACAAGAAAATAAAGTTTCTATGATCTGAGCAGAGACGAATATTTGAGCTACGAGTTTGGTCTTCAATTAAAACAATGTGGAATAGTTTCACAAACTCATGCCACCTAGAACACCACAACATAATGGTGTGTCCAAACGTCATAACCATACTTTATTGGATATAGTACAATCTATGATGTTTCTTACCGATTAACCAATATCGTTTTGGGATCATGCATTAGAGACAGCTGCATTCACATTAAAAAGGGGCACCATCTAAGTCCGTTGAGATGACACAATCTGAACTATGGTTTGGCAAGAAACCGAAGTTTTCATTTCTTAAAGTTTGGGATTGTGATGCTTATATGAAAAAGTTTCATCCTGATAAGCTCAAATCCAAATCGGAGAAATGTGTCTTCATAGGATATCCAAAGGAAACTATTGGATACACCTTCTATCACAGATCCGAAGGCAAGACTTTTGTTGCTAAATTTGGAAACTTTCTAGAAAAGGAGTTTCTCTCAAAAGAAGTGAGTGGGAGGAAAGTAGAACTTGATGAGGTAATTGTACCTGCTCCCTTATTGGAAAGTAGTACATCACAGAAACCAGTTTCTGTGACACCTACACCAATTAGTGAGGAAGCTAATGATGATGATCATGAAACTTTAGAACAAGATACTACTGAACCTCGTAGATCAACCAGAGTAAGATCCGCACCAGAGTGGTACGGTAATCCAGTTCTGGAAGTCATGCTACTAGATCATGATGAACCTACGAACTATGAGGAAGCGATGCTGAGCCCAGATTCCACGAAATGGTTTGAGGCCATGAAATCTGAGATATGATCCATGTATGAGAACAAAGTATGGACTTTGATGGATTTGCCCGATGATCGGCAAGCCATAGAAAATAAATGGATGTTCAAGAGGAAGACGGATGCTGATAGTAGTGTTACTATCTACAAAGCTAGACTTGTCGAAAAAGGTTTTTGACAAAGTTCAAGGTGTTGACTACGATGAAATTTTCTCACTCGTAGCGATGCTTAAGTCTGTCCAAATCATGTTAGCAATTGCCGCATTTTTATGAAATCTGGCAAATGGATAAACCAAACTACATTCCTTAATGAATTTAAAGAAGAGTTGTATATGATGCAACCAGAAGGTTTTGTCAATCCTAAAGGTGCTAACAAAATATGCAAGCTCCAGCGATCCATCTATGGACTGGTGCAAGCATCTCGGAGTTGGAATATACGCTTTGATAAGTTGATCAAAGCATATAGTTTTATACAGACTTGCGGTGAAGCCTGTATTTACAAGAAAGTGAGTGGGAGCACTACAACATTTCTGATAAGTATATGTGTATGACATATTGTTGATCGGAAATAATGTAGAATTATTCTGCAAAGCATAAATGAGTGTTTGAAAGGATTTTTTCAAAGAAAACCTCGGTGAAGCTGCTTACATATTAAGCATCAAGATCTATAGAGATAGATCAAGACGCCTGATAAATTTTTTCAATGAGTACATACCTTGACAAGATTTTGAAGTAGTTCAAAATGGAACAGTCAAAGAAAGAAGTCCTTGGATGTGTTACAAGGTGTGAAATTGAGTAAGACTCAAAGTCCGACCACGGCAGAAGATAGAAAGAGAATGAAAGTCATTCTCTATGCCTCAGCCATAGGTTCTATAAAATATGTCATGCTGTGTACCAGATCTATTGTATACCCTACACTGTGTTAAGCAAGGGAGTACAATAGTGATCTAAGAGTAGATCACTGGATAGCGGTCAAAATTATCCTTAGTGGAATAAGGAAATATTTCTCAATTATGGGAGGTGACAAAAGGTATGTTGTAAAAAGTTACATCGATGCAAGTTTTGACACAGATCTGGATGACTCTAAGTCTCGATCTAGATACATATTGAAAGTGGGAGCAATCAGCTAGAGTAGCTCCGTGCAGAGCATTGTAGACATAGAAATTCGCAAAATACTTATGGATCTGTATGTGACAGACCCGTTGACTAAAATTATCTCAGAAGCAAAACATGATCACACCTTAGTACTCATTGGGTGTTAATCACATAAGCGATGTGAACTAGATTACTGACTCTAGTAAACCCTTTGGGTGTAGGTCACATGACGATGTGAACTATGGGTGTTAATCACATGGTGACGTGAACTATTAGTGTTGAATCACATGGCAATATGAACTAGATTATTGACTCTTGTGCAAGTGGGAGACTGAAGGAAATATGCCCTAGAGGCAATAATAAAGTTATTATTTATTTTCTTATATCATGATAAATGTTTATTATTCATGCTAGAATTGTATTAACCGGAAACATAATACATGTGTGAATACATAGACAAACAGAGTGTCACTAGTATGCCTCTACTTGACTAGCTCGTTAATCAAAGATGGTTATGTTTCCTAACCATAGACAAAGAGTTGTTATTTGATTAACGGGATCACATCATTAGAAGAATGATGTGATTGACTTGACCCATTCCGTTAGCTTAGCACTCGATCGTTTAGCATGTTGCTATTGCTTTCTTCATGACTTATACATGTTCCTATGACTATGAAATTATGCAACTGCCGTTTGCCGGAGGAACACTTTGTGTGCTACCAAACGTCACAACGTAACTGGGTGATTATAAAGGAGCTCTACAGGTGTCTCCAAAGGTAAATGTTGGGTTGGCGTATTTCGAGATTATGATTTGTCACTCCGATTGTCGGAGAGGTATCTCTGGGCCCTCTCGGTAATGCACATCACACAAGCCTTGCAAGCATTGCAACTAATGAGTTAGTTGCGAGATGATGTATTACGTAACGAGTAAAGAGACTTGCCGGTAACGAGATTGAACTAGGTATTGAGATACCGACGATCAAATCTCGGGCAAGTAACATACCGATGACAAAGGGAACAACATATGTTGTTATGCGGTCTGACCGATAAAGATCTTTGTAGAATATGTGGGAGCCAATATGAGCATCCAGTTTCCGCTATTGGTTATTGACCGGAGACATGTCTCGGTCATGTCTACATTGTTCTCGAACCCGTAGGGTCCGCACACTTAAGGTTTCGATGACAGTTATATGAGTTTTTGATGTACCGAAGTTAGTTCGGAGTCCCGGATGTGATCATGGACATAACGAGGAGTCTCGAAATGGTCGAAACATAAAGATTGATATATTGGACGGCTATATTCGGACATCGAAAGTGTTCCGGGTGATTTCGGAGAAAAGCGGAGTGCCGGAGGGTTACCGGAACCCCCCGGGAGAAGTAATGGGCCATATGGGCCTTAGTGGAGAGAGAGAAGGGCAGCCAGGGTGGGCCGTGCGCCTCCTCCCCCTGGTCCGAATTGGACTAGGAAAGGGGGGGCTGCGCCCCCCTTTCCTTCTCCTTCCCCACTTCCTTTCCCCCTCCTAGTAGGAGTCCTACTCCTACTAGGAGGAGGAGGACTCCTTGGCGCGCCAATAGGGCCGGCCGGCCTCCTCCCCTTGCTCCTTTATATACGGGGCAGGGGGCACCCCTAGACACACAAGTTGATCCTCCACCACCATACTCCTCGATAATATTGTAGCGGTGCTTAGGCGAAGCCCTACGACGGTGGAATATCAATATCGTCACCACGCCGTCATGCTGACGGAACTCTTCCCCGACACTTTGCTGGATCGGAGTTCGGGGATCGTCATCAAGCTGAACGTGTGCTAGAACTCGGAGGTACCGTAGTTTCGGTGCTTGATCGGTCGGGCCGTGAAGACGTACGACTACATCAACTGTGTTGTCATAACGCTTCCGCTTCCGGTCTACGAGGGTACGTAGACAACACTCTCCCCTCTTGTTGCTATGCATCACCATGATCTTGCGTGTGTGTAGGGAAATTTTTGAAATTACTACGTTCCCCGACAATAAAGGTTGTAGACTTCACTCCATACGGAGTAAGGATTATTAATCAAATATTCAGTACTAAATGTAATTCTGCTACCACAAATTATATATGTTCTATTTGTAAAATTTGCCGTACTCCTCATATCATAGGTGCAATGTGACAAGCAAGGTTATGATATCATTTTTGTGGTTAGAAACTTACACTTCAAATATTTCGAGGTTAGTAAGCAAAAGGTTGTCTGACACAGTGTCCTCATTTCTCTCGGGCCAATCAAAATGCTTCAACAGTGCATCCTGATGCAGCATTGGTTCTGTTGGATTCCATTCGGCCGTGTGCTTCCAGAATCAGCGGAACCTGCACCACATCGTGCCCGTCCAAATATAAGCATCAAAAAATATTTTAGAATATGATCAAATAATCTTGCTTCTATGGAAATAATGCATTCTAATCCTTGGCAACATAGCTCTGTATTCAATCTAAGGCTTCATCAGCGGAGGGTAGTTGTATGCGAGGATAATCAACTTCTGTGAACAAACATACAAAATAGACTATTTGAACAGAGGCTGATGTAGAAGATAGCCACTACTATAAATTTGTAACATAGCTCAGTATTCAATATGAGGCTTCCATCTCATGTTTTAACTACAACAATCTTAAAAGCTAACGAAGAAACACATAAACTCCCAATTTGCAAACTATCCCGCAAAATTTCCGTGTATAACAACCTGACATCATAAGTAGGCCTCCAACCAGACATCATAGGCTGGCTTGCAAACATTTTCAATTGCACGGGCATCATAGTTAGGCCTCCTTGTCAACTACAACATAGATATACCTTAGTTACCTCCATGAATACCAGAAAAGTCAAGACTATCAGCTAGAACAACATAAGATATTTATAAAAAGTAATGACATGAACATAGATCGTCCAAAGCAAAGGGGAAGAACTGAGGGGGGGGGGGAGAAGAGGCTTACCACCAAGTTTCGTCTCGCACAAGCACCTCCAACCACACGAGCTGCAGGCCAACCGACACCTATGAAATTGTTAAGAGGAGCTTAATTTGTGAAGCGTTCATCAAACACCCAAGAAACAAAACACTAAGGCCCAAGAAAACAACATGAAAATAGATTGAAGCACATGTACAATTGAGGCTGCAACAGAATTTGCCAGAGATGAACGGGACCTTTGACGCAGAATAGACCAATCAAAGGACCTGGAAAAAAATTCAAGAAAAAGGACCTAGAAATTACAAAATATATAAGACCTTATTATTGATAATTGTTGCAATTACACGGTATGCCTCTAACGTATTTGCAATTATGGCATTCTTAGTAATCTGAATGTGTAGCAAAACTCTGAATTTTGTACCGTAGGGCAGTTGTGCTCACTCTGACCAGAAGCTTGTATTTGTACAAATTTCAAGAAAAATTGCACTTCTTAAGTATTTAAAAGTGAAAATCTGAATTATGTGCTATAGGACAATTGTGCTCACTCGGGGTTGCAGCTTGTATGCGTACAAATTTTAAGAAAAGTAGCGCTTCAGTAACTATGAAAAGATGACTCACAAATGCCAACTGGAAGCATCAGAATCAAACATGCATAAACAACAGTTCTAACAATTAATTTTTTTGGTTTGCTAGGGCGCTTGTCCTCCACGGTTTATCAGGTAACTACAGTTGAAACTAAACGGAGGTGGAATAGAATAAAAAATCTGCGACACATGAGTGCAGAACTTCGTCTCTGGAGATCCATGTCGAAACAAACATTCAATTGTATCTTGCAAAATGACAAGGCCGGGGAAGAATACCTTCAGATGAGGCCGACGACGGAAGGGAGGAAACTTGTGCAGATCTCGAACCAGCAGGTAACGGAGACAAAGCTTTTGGAACGCCCACTCATCTCTGCATTGATGAGAGATTCAGGATTGCGTCTGATGGCATTATGTTTGTTAGGTGATTTCGCTTCTGGTTTGGGGGCATTTGTCATGATGTTTATGTTCAGCAGAAGTTGTTTTTTATTGTGAAAATCAGAGGACCCTGAAAATGCATGTGAACATCGTTGAGATGATAAAACAGTATGCAGTGTTTGTTTTTAGGACCCTCAATATGCATGTGGATGAAGGTAAAACCACGGGGAAGTGAAGAAATCAGTACAAGCATATAATAACTGAATATAAAGATCAGAACATGATTTACCTGAAAGGAGATGGGTGTCGCCGCCAGTTGAGCTCCTCGGGCGTGTCGTGGGAGGTGAGGAGGGCCGTCTGCGGCGTGCGCGGAGAGGCGTGGAGGGCCGGCACGGAAGTGCGCGAGGCTGCGACCGGGCACGGCAGGGCTCTGGCGGAGGAGCAGCGGCGCCCGGCGCAGAGGCGCGGCGGCGCGGAGGCGCGCTGGCGAAGGAGCAAGGGCCGCCGGGAAGGACCACCGCTTGGCATGGGGACAGTAGAGACGATGGTGGGACGACTACCACGCCCCAGTCACCTGCACCCGTGATGGAAGACGACCTCTCATGGGCTGTCGTGATGGAAGACGACCTTGCCGGATCCTGTGGAGCAGCGGCACCTCCGCCTATGGCGGCGTCAACGGCGAGCGAGGAGGGCGGACGGATCCCGCATTGGCGTCGATGCACCAGCGTGTCAGCAGATTGTGTGTGGCGACAACACCTCCGGCTTTGGCAACGTCGACAGCAAGCAAGGAGGGCAATGGATCCCACGTTGCGCGGGGAGCCGAGGAGGCGCCGGTGCGGGGCGATGCAAGGAGGGGAGGAGTTGTGCGGGAGGAGGAGGAGGTCGTGCGAGAGGAGAATGAGGAGGTCGTGCGGGCGGTTTTTTTTAATGCGGGGTCGATTGTGGTTTAATGCGTGGTTGGTAGCGTTAAACACATAATGATTAAGGGTCATTAGATTTTGATGATGAATGGATGTGATTGTTTGGATCTGCCCCTCTCTTCCTTTTATAGTGGTAGTAGAAGATAGTAGATAGATGTAGAATGAAAACCAAAAGAAACAAGAAAAATAGAATCCAAAGAATAAAGAACATGAAAAAACCAACAAAACAAATGCATTTTTTAAGAACTGTAAAAACAAATGAAGAAACAAAGGAAAAACAAAGAGTATTGAAAACCAAGAAAGAAACCAAAAAATGAAAACGAAAGAGAAACTAAAGGAAAATGGATAAAAACATGGAAGAAATTAAGAAAAAAACACAAAAACATAAAACACACATATAACAGTGAAAAGGATAAAAACGGAGAAGAATAGGTAACTGAACAGAAAACAAAAAAATCTGGATGATTTACCTCAAGTTGATCGAGCCTCCTATCTTAACACGAACACAAGATCGGGTCATGGCTTGAATCACCACATACCATCGAACCCACCAGGATCCATTCCCTGAGAGCTCCCTTTTCCCTTCCTATTTTTCTTCCCATGCGCTAATGGGCCTCCTCGACGCTTCAGCGAGAGCTTCTTCTGTCTTGCACAGCGCGAGATATAGCTCTCCGGTTCTACCGAGGAAGCGCACAACCGCCTTACACACACGCCCTTTTTGCTTTTCACTTTTTTGTGTTTACTTGTTTCAATAATTTGGGATTTCAGAAGTGTTCCAAATTTAAAAAGTTGTGATGTTATTAAAAAAACACTCAACAAATCATAAAAATGTTCCTGCATTAAAAAATATCTTATGATCCCCAAAAAATGTTCACATATTCATAATATGTTCACGATATTGAAAAGAATGTTCGTAAAATAAAGAAATGTTCATCAATTTGAAAAAATGTTCTTGTATTAAAAAAATGTTCATGAATTTGAATCAATGTTGGTGAACTCTAAAAATGTTCATAACTATTATTAACAAAATGTTCATGAATTTGAACAAATGTTTGCGAATAAAAATGTTCATGACTTTTGTAGAAATGTTCATAAAAGCAAAACAAAATCTCATGAATTACAAAATAAGTTGGATTGAAAAATGTCTGCTTGTTTTAAAAATATTCATTAATTGGAAATATTTCATGCCTTCCAAAAATCTTCATCGAAACAAAAACACTTTCGTTAATTTCCACGTTTTTACCTAGTTTCAGTAATTTTCCATCAATTTGCAAAATGTTCACAAGTTTCATAAAAATGTTCTTCATTTTCAAAAAATGTTCGCAAATTGGTACAAAATGTTACGAAATCTTAAAGTTCATGATTCTGAAAATATTGATGAATTTTTAAATAATATTTCTGAAACTAAAAAATGTTGTCATTCCATAGAGAATGTTTGCAAAGTAAAAAAAAATCTTGATTTCTAAAATTGTTCAGGATTGCAAAATAAAAATAAAAAATTTGAATATTAAAATAAAAGAAAAACGAACATGAAAGAAAGAAAAAAACTGGTATGAAAAGGTTCTAGAATATTTCCCAAATCGGAAAAGAGCTAATAAGCCGGACCAAAGTGTACGTAGTGGTGGCGGCCCGGGGAGGGGGTTTGGTACGTGCCCGGTCGCTAATCAGCGTGAAATCACTAGTTAAGTGTTGCCCCTTGCAAAGGTCACTCCCACTTTCTAAGGCGCTAACAGGTGGCGAACTGCATGTACACCACTTGTCCCAATGCGCAATTTTTCCTTTTTTTTTATAAATTCATTTATTCAAAACATTTTATTTGAACCGAGCGTGCAATTCCTGATCCGTTTTCATCGTTGGATTTATCACACCGAGATCTTTGAAACTGGATTTCATGTTAATAGGCTTGATGATTTTTCATGAAAAAAGAGGAAAATATTTTTTTTTAAACCGTAAAAATCACGAAAACCTAAAAAACCTGGCAAAAAATTGAGAGAAAGAAATGGAGTGAGAAGCATGGCTTTTCCCCACTTTTCCCCCTTCCCTATGCTTCTAGCGGAAGTATATATGTGCATCGAGAAGAAAAAAGTTGGTGCCTTTTGTGGAAGCAGATATGTTTTTCCTTTAATGTTGTGTTTTTTACGGAAGTAAGTCTGTGCCTTCACGAGAAACGAATATGTGCTTCTCATAGAAGTACATATTTTTTTCTCTTTTCGAGAAGCACATATATGCTTTCCGCGGATTAAAATCTGTGCCTGCACGAGAAACAAATTTGTGCTTCTCATGGAAGCACAATTTTTTCTTTTTTTTATGAGAAGTATGGTCGTGCTTATCACAGAAGCAAATCAGTGCCTCGATGAGAATCAAATCAATGCCTTTATGAGAAGTAAATCTGTGTTTTTTGTGAAAGCACGTGTTCTTTTTTCCAAGAATCACAGCTCGCGTGAAAGCAATTTGTGTCTTTCTGAGCTATGTTTCTCACAGAAGCAAATCGATATGATGCAAATACACGCTTCTCGTGAAAACACATAGTTTTCTTTTCTTTTCAAAAAGCACAACTATGCCTCCATGACAAGCAAATATGTGATTCTTTAAAAACAAAGTTTGTTTTTACGCAAAAGAATCCATGATTTTGCTCCAAAATCATAAAAAAAACTCAAAAGAAACTCATATGAACTTGAAAACACGTACAAGAAAAAAATCTCTAAAAAACACCCAACACGCAACATGTGGCAGCGACATGACACACCATTTAGCACACTCTCGGAACACCAAAAGTGACCATATAGGTCTCCGCAAGGGGTAAACCAGCATTTAGTTTTTTTTTCTTGAGACAATCCTCCACTTAGTTGTTCTCTAACTAGCGACCTATGCGCCAAATATGTTTGGTAAACGCTTGTGCCCAGCGGAATGCCCGATCGAGGTGATACGTCTTTACTGTATCTATAACTTTTAATTGTTTAATACTATTATATTATTAATTTTAGATGCTTCATATGTAATTTTATATTATTTTTGGAAACTAGCCTATTAACTCAGTGCGTAGTGACAGTTCCAGTTTTTTTTACATGTTTTTTGTTTTTCAAAAAATCAATATCAAACGGAGCCTAAACACGATGAAACTTTACCGTATTTTTTTTTGAACTAGAAGGGATCCTAGAAGCTTCGGGAGGAGGCCAGAAGATCTACGAGAGAGCCACAAGTTCACATGACGCGCCCCCAGGGGTCGCCACCCTGAGATAGTGGGCCCCACACAACTCCATTTGACCTAATTCCAAACTTATAAATTTCCATAAATTCCAAAACCAACAGAGAGTCATCTGAAACAATTTTTCCACTGTCGCAAGATTCTGTTCTTCCGCGATCCTATCTGGATGCCTTTTCCGATTTTCTACCGGAGGGGGAATCAATCACGGAGGGCTTCTACATCAACCTTGCCGCCCTTTCAATGATGTGCAAGTAGTTCACCGCAAACCTGTTGCGAAACGCGGCAATTTAAAAAAAAGTTCTTACGCACACGCAAGATCATGGTGATGCATAGCAATGAGAGGGGAGAGTGTCGTCCATGTACCCTCGTAGACCGTAAGCGGAAGCGTTATGAGAACGCGGTTGATGTAGTCGTACGTCTTCACGATCCGACCGATCCAACTACCGAACGCACGGCACCTCTGAGTTCAGCACACGTTCAGCTCGGTGACGTCCCACGAACTCCGATCCAGCAGAGCTTCGAGGGAGAGTTCCGTCAGCACGACGGCATGATGACGGTGATGATGATGCTACCAACGCAGGGCTTCACCTAAGCACCGCTACGATATGACCAGGGTGGATTATGGTGGAGGGGGGCACCGCACACGGCTAAAAGATCAACTGATCAACTGGGGGAGGGGAGGTCGGCCGTCCTCTCTATGCGTGCCAAAGGAGGGGAGGAATCCTCCTCCTAGTAGGAGTAGGATTCCTCCTTTCCTAGTCCTACTAGGAGGGGAAAGGAAGGAGAGGGGGAGGAGAAGGAAAGAGGGGGCGCAGCCCCTCCCCTAGTCCAATTCAGACTAGGCCCATGGGGGGCGCGCGGCCAGCCCTCGTGGCTTCTCCTCTTTTTTCCTTAAAGCCCACTAAGGCCCATATGTACTCCCGTATTCCCGTAACTCCCCCGGTACTCCGAAAAATACCCGGATCACTCGAAACCTTTCCGATGTCCGAATATAGCCTTCCAATATATCGATCTTTACGTCTCGATCATTTCGAGACTCCTCGTCATGTCCCTGATCTCATCCGGGACTCCGAACAACCTTCGGTACATCAAAACACATAAACTCATAACACCGATCATTAAGCGTGCGGACCCTACGGGTTCGAGAACTATGTAGACATGACCGAGACTCATCTCCGGTCAATAACCAACAGCGGAACCTGGATGCTCATATTGGCTCCTACATATTCTATGAAGATCTTTATCGGTCAAACCGCATAACGGTATACGTTGTTCCCTTTGTCATCAGTATGTTACTTGCCCGAGATTCGATCGTCGGTATCTCAATACCTAGTTCAATCTCGTTACCGGCAAGTCTCTTTAATCATTCCGTAATGCATCATCCCGCAACTAACTCATTAGTCACATTGCTTGCAAGGCTTATAGTGATGTGCATTACCGAGAGTGCCCAGAGATACCTCTCCGACAATCGGAGTGACAAATCCTAATCTCGATCTATGCCAACTCAACAAGTACCATCGGAGACACCTGTAGAGCACCTCTATAATCACCCAGTTACGTTGTGACGTTTGGTAGCACACAAAGTGTTCCTCCGATATTCGGGAGTTGCATAATTGTAGGATCGAAGTATGTCTAGAGGGGGGGTGATTAGACTACTTGACCAATTAAAAACTTAACCTTTTCCCAATTTTAGTTCTTGGCAGATTTTAGCTATTTTAGGACAAGTCAAGCAATCATCACACAATTCAAGCAAGCATGCAAAGAGTTTATGGGCAGCGAAAAGTAAAGCATGCAACTTGCAAGAGTATAAAGGGAAGGGTTTGGAGAAGTCAAACGCTATTGGAGACACGGATGTTTTTCCCGTGGTTCGGATAGGTGGTGCTATCCTACATCCACGTTGATGGAGACTTCAACCCATGAAGGGTAACGGTTGCGCGAGTCCACACAGGGCTCCATCCAAGGGCAACGGTTGCGTGAGTCCATGAAGGGCTCCACCCACGAAGGGTCCACGAAGAAGCAACCACCCACAAAGGGTCCACGAAGAAGCAACCTTGTCTATCCCACCATGGCTATCGCCCACGAAGGACTTGCCTCACTAGCGGTAGATCTTCATGAAGTAGGCGATCTCCTTGCCCTTACAAACTCCTTGGTTCAACTCCACAATCTTGTCGGAGGCTCCCAAGTGACACCTAGCCAATCTAGGAGACACCACTCTCCAAGAAGTAACAAATGGTGTGTAGGTAATGAACTCCTTGCTCTTGTGCTTCAAATGTTAGTCTCCCCAACACTCAACTCTCTCTCATAGGATTTGGATTTGGTGGAAAGAAGATTTGAGTGGAAAGCAACTTGGGAAGGCTAGAGATCAAGATTCATATGGTAGGAATGGAATGTCTTGGTCTCAACACATGAGTAGGTGGTTCTCTCTCAGAACATATGAGTTGGAATGGTGTGTGTGTTCTGATGGCTCTCTCACTTAATGAGAAAGAGGTGGAGGGGTATATATAGCCTCCACACAAAATCCAACCGTTACACACAATTTACCAATCTCGGTGGGACCGAATCAGAAAACTCGGTCTGACCGAAATAGTAAACCTAGTGACCGTTAGGAATTTCGGTGGGACTGACATGCAACTCGGTAGGACCGATTCGGTTAGGGTTTGGGCATAACGTAATCTCGGTGAGACCGATTACACAAACTCGGTGGGACCGAATTTGGTAATAAGCTAACCAGAGAGTTGGTCAGGCAAACTCGGTGGGACCGATTTGCTCTTTCGGTGAGACCGAGTGGAACTCGGTGAGACCGAAAAGTTAAAAAGGGGAAACACTAAGTTTACATTGCAATCTCGGTGGGACCGATTCGCTCTTTCGGTGGGACCGAAAAGTTACGAAAGGGAAACAGAGAGTTTGCAACCCCATCTCGGTGGGACCGAGATCCTTATCGGTAGAACCGAATTGCTAGGGTTTGGCAGTGGCTAATGACAAGTGAAACTCGGTGGCGCCGGATAGGAAGAATCGGTAGGACCGAGTTTGGCCTAGAGTTTAGGTCATATGTGGATATGGGAAAGTAGTTGAGGGTTTTTGGAGCATATCACTAAGCACATGAAGCAAGAGGCTCATTAAGCAACACCTCATCCCTCCTTAATAGTATTGGCTTTTCCTATGGACTCAATGTGATCTTGGATCACTAAAATATAAAATGAAGAGTCTTGAGCTTTTGAGCTTGAGCCAATCCATTATCCTTAGCATTTTGAGGATTCCACTTTCACATCCATGCCATGCCAATCATTGAGGTTTCCTGAAATAATTATCTTGGAATAGTATTAGCTCAATGAGCTATATGTTGTTATGAATTACCAAAACCACCTAGGGATAGTTGCACTTTCAATCTCCCCCTTTTTGGTAATTGATGACAACATATAGATCAAAGCTTCGACAAAAGATAATAAGCATGAAATATATTGTCGCTTTGAGAAGTATGTGATAAGTAAGAGATCCCCCTAAATTTGTGCATATTTAAAATTTGCTTTGGACTGCAAATGCACAAAGAGTTAGAGTCATGGGTTACTCTTCCATGTCACATACATCTTGGTGGAGCGCTCAAAAAGATGAGATTGAAATGCATGCACTCATCACCAAGAATAGTGAATGATCACAAACGATAGATAGAATGGTAATATTTAAGCAAGCATTAAGCGAACATTAAGTGTAGCTTATGATCAAACACATATAAAGCAAGAGAGAAAAGCAACACTCTCTCTCTCTCTCGAAGCCTATGATCTATTCATCTTCTCCCCCTTTGGCAACAAGTTACCAAAAAGTTCCTAGAAAATGCATAGCACTAGATCGACGCTCAGGCTTGATCTTCAGGTGGTGGTGGAGTCCGGAGCACTCCAAGGACAAAGCCTTCGGTAGACGTGGTCGGAGTCGAGGCTGAAGTGGATGCTGGAGCTGGTGGAACGGAGGTTGTGGCTGGTGCAGACGTTGTAGCTCTGGTGTCAGCAACTGGCAGTGCAGACGACCTCGGACCTTGTGGCACCCTCGCAAAAGCATGAGTCGTGGTCCTGCCTCTCCTCTCACTCATGTCGTCCTAGAGCTGCTTCACGACAGTCTATATCTCTGTCACCTTGATGTCCAAGTCATAGAATCTTTGTTCCATGATCCTCTCTAAGCTCGCCTGGTTCTGAGTCAGGGTGGCTATATTCTGCTCAATCCGCAGGGTGGACGCAATCAAGTAACTGAGCTGCTCTTGTTTGGTTTTCAGGAAGTAATCAGATGCCTCCGCTTGAGTAGGCATCCTGGCAGCTTTCTCCTTCTTCGCCTTCTCCTTCTGAGCTTGTGCATGGGCAGATGATGGTTCATTCTCTGTCATCACAACTTCATTGTTCTCGAAATCTGGACGGATGGGCAGGTGTTTCTTATCCAACAAATATACGCTTGTGCCCATCTTGGAGTTGATGAGCTCCTGAATCCGAGGGGCATATCCACAGCTCCTCTTCTGATCAGCCGCAGTCCTTTGATCGTTTCCACTATGAGGCTCATAACTTTGAATTTTTGAGGCATGTCAAAAACATGAAGCAAATTGATCGCGTGACCTCTGATCATCTTGTGATCTCCAGACTTGGGCAGAAGGGTGTGCCTAAGGATCCAGTTGATCGTAGGCAATCCTGAGAGCAGATAATGCACTGAGCCAAACTTGAACGTGTCAAGTGCTTCATTCGGAATCTCCTTGTACATGTTGGACATGGAGTTGTGGTCCATCTTTTTCTTGGCATAAATGTCCAAGTCATCTGCTTGCTCCTCTGGGGCATTGATTAGCTTCGCCCATTCCTCAACAGTAGAGTTGTACCTTGTACCTTCTGACATCCATGTGATCCTGCCATCCGGATAAAAGTGTGCTGTGGAGTAGAATTGCATGATCAATTCCTCATTCCACTTTGTGAGCTTCTGCCCAACAAAGTCCTCTACTCCACACGCCTTGAAGCTGTCCTGAACTCCTGGGTAGTACTCTTCATTGTCCTTGATATAGGTCCAGTCGACCCATCTCATGTCACATATGATTGGCTTCTTGTCAAGTAGCACTGTCTCATAGAAATCTTGCTGCTCCTTGGTATGAAATCTGTAGTCCACTGCAGTCCTTCTCCTAGAAGCATATGGATCTGCTTCTCTCCACTTCCTGAGCCCTGAGTCTCCCCTGAGCTTCATATCCTCAGCCACAGGATGAGCATCGTTGTGGTCTGGGATCTTGGGCTTGAGCTTCCGAAGGACACTCTCTTCCTCATCCTCAGCAACAGTCTCAGGCACTGGGGCCTTGTTCTTCTCAGCTGCAGGAATGCTCCGTGTGTTCCTCTTTAGTGCACTCTTAGGCTTAGATGCAGCCTTAGGTGCTTCCTTGGGCTTGGATGCAGCTCCCCCTGACCTTATGGCATCTCCCATAAGTTTGACTGCCTTGGGCGCTGGTGCAGCTGCCTCTTCTTCCTCCTCTTCTACCATGATGGAGGCTTGCCCAAGCACTCTGGCTACAGTCTTCTTCACTCTTTCTTTCCTCTTCTCGCCCTTAGCTACAACGGGCTCAATGGGAGCAGGCTTCTCAGTTGAGGCTCTAGCCTTTGACATGGGTTGCCTGCCTGCTGGCCTCTTGATTTTCAGGCCTGGCTTTGAGCCTTGAGCTGGCTCAACTCTCTTGGAGGTGTCCTCTTCCTCTGCCATATAGTCCTCATCTTCAGAATCTGAGGTTTTCTTCTTCCTTTGTCTCGTGGCAGCTTTTGGCAAATTGCTAGGAGTGCTCCTGCTGCCTTCATCTGAGGAACTTGAGGGGCTAGTGCCCTCACTCAACTGCACTTGCTGCTCTGACAAGTTTTGGCTGTCACTCTGGTCTGACATGTTGCAAACTGACTGCTGACCCTGTGAATAGATTATAGAAGAGATAGAATGGATGAGCATCACAAAATGCAGAGATTTTTGCAAAAAGAACGATCCAAAAACTTAGTTTTAGTTTCCCACTGAAATCATCTCGGATCTACCGATTTTCAAACTCGGTGATACCGAAGCAGTTTTGGAACCTAAACTAGTGAACTCGGTCAGACCGAGTCACAGTTCGGTGGCACCGAGACTGCTAGGGTTTCACTGAGTTCAAAAATCGGTCACACCGATGGTAATTCTCGGTCAGACCGAGTTTTACTTGTGCAATGGCATAAGCCAAATCGGTGGGACCGAGTTTTTCAACTCGGTGGGTCCGAGATGGTTTCGGCGGAAACCTAAACCTAGAATTTTCGAATCAAACCTAATCTATGAGCGTTTTGACTGGATAGAAGTTTATCAAACGTGGCCAGAAACAATATGATCACAATGTGCTAGGAATCAGATTGAGGAATAGCACAAAGATCAAATCCATACCCTAGTTCGGCGTGGACTTGCTACGGCGGCAACGGCTGGGCAGAAATCCCGTTGACGGCGACGGAGACCAGCGACTGGAGGCTGCTGGCGGCGAGAAGACGATCCGGAGACCTCAAGGGCAGAGCAGGCTATCGCGCGGGCGAAGGGGTTCGGAGAAATTTCCAAATTTTGCCCGTGACTATATATATAGCCCGACCCTGTCGGTGTGACCGAGTTGAACAACTGGGTGGCACCGAGATTCATAACTGCGTGCAGTTACTAAAACTCGGTGAGACCGAAAGGTTCAAATCGGTTGCACCGAGATTGAAAACTTAGATCAACTTAATGATCTCGGTAGGACCGAAAGTGGAGTATCGGTCAGACCGAGAATCATAAAGAGGTTTTGGAAGTTTAAGTCTATGACGAATCGGGGACTCCGAGCGCTCCTCACACAGAGTGGTTCGAATCTGACTTGACCAAATTTTGTGATGCAGCATGAATAGAGTTTGAGACGAGAAAAGCATAGATAGCTAGAGGAGGTTCTTAGGCATTCTTGTCCATCCACTTGGCAAAAGAAGATAAAGCCGAACAATCAAAGCAACAAGTGGATGTCCTCGAATGAGTAAAATATGCAATCAGCATGCTCACACAATAAGATAGCAAATGGAATATGTGGCAAAGCATGCACAACCAATTCTAGCATCTATCAAGCAATTTGCGATGACTGGGTCATCTATATATGAGTATGTTGACTTAGGAGTCAAGTGAGAACACTTGATCGTAGGTCATACTCATCGTTTAAGCTCAAGTGGGGTTACCACTTTTACATAAAGCATTGTTTTGTTCACATCTTTAGAGTTGCTTTAGCTCAGTCTTAGAGTAAAGCTCCCCCTAGATGTGATATCCCCCCTAAGAGGGATGAACTAACCTTGGGTTTTGTCGATGATGACTTCATGTAGACATTGAAGATGTGGATGCTCAATGTTGATGTAGATCTCTTGGAGCTATCCATTTGAGTGAATTGCACTTTCAATACCTACATGGGTTAGTCCCACAAGGAACAAACAAGGATATCCATAGACATAGAGTGATGTACACAAAAGATGATGTCCATGAAAACTTTTAGGTTACCTTGTCCCTTGTCTTACCAACAAGAGGGTTTGTGACTCCTTGAACTAGTGCAAGATGTGGAAGTTGATTGCACTTGTTCTTGCCAAAATGATAAGAGTGAAGTATGTTGGCGGAGTCACCCTCAAGAACTTTCTAGTTCTTCTTCTTTTGGATCCACATCATCTTGATGGGAATCCTTGGAGTTTTAGTCGTACTTGATGAAGTGGAGCTTGAAGTAGTCTTGGGAATCCACTTGACTAAGGTCTTAGGAGCTTCTTCAAATGCATCAATTTCCTCTTGAAGCTTGTTCTTGCCTTTTTGCTCGTAGTCTTGTGGTGGAAGATCATCTTGAGCTTGTGTCCCCTTGAAAAACTTCTCTTGTTGAGGGACAAACTTTGTCTTGGGGTATTGATCTTCTTCCCATTCAACTCCATTGGCATTGAACTTTTGTTCAAAACCAATACCTTGATTCTTCCGGTGCATTCCTTGCTTGCGCACAATTTCCTCGAATTGCTTACTCCCGGCAAGGCTTTTGTACACTCCTTTCTCTATAATTCCCTTCAATAAGCCATTTTCTTGCTCAAGTGTAACTTGGCTAAGAGAATCATTAGTGGAATCAAGAGAACTACTAGAAGCAACAATATTGGATTTAGCATGATCATTGTTACTACTAGCGGAAGAATCTTTCTTGTTAGATTTGACTTGAGGCATGTAAGTGGATAAGAGTAAACGCTTGGCAATGTAAGAAGAACTTTTCTTGCGAAGATCATCATTGATTGCCTTTAAGAACTCATGCTCTTGCTCAAGATTGAGTTTTTCAAAGCGTAGCTTCTCATGAGCTCTTAAAAGTTCTCGATGATCTTCGAAGATAGTGTCATGAGCTAACTTAAGAGTTTTTAGTTCTTTAGTTAGAGCCTCAATCTTCTCCTTATCATTGTCATTCGTTTTATCTTGATTAGCATGATTAGTTGGTCTTTCATCATAGTATTCATCACTAGAGTTGTCACCAAGCAAATCATCACCTAACAAGTCATCTTCATCACTATCAAAATCAACATACTCGGGGTGTGTTACCTTAGGACCTTTGGCCATGAAGCATCTTCCAATTCCTTCATTTGGTGAGTCAAATATGTCGTAGGAGCTGGTTGACACAAGTGCTAGACCGGCAACACCTTCATCTTGAGTATCTTCGGAGTCGGAGTGATAACTTCTCTCGGAGTGGTTGTCGGAGTCGGAGCCGGATACCCATTCACCAACATGAGCTTGATGTCTTCGTCTTGTGTAGCTCCTTGATGATTTTTCCTTCCTTTCCGAATCCTTGCTTCTCCGTGAGTATCTTCGTTCATAACGATCATCTCTACTCCTTCTCTCTCTTGGTGGTGATCCTTTGCTTCTTCTTTTTGGAGAATCTTCTCTTTTCTTGTAGGGAGCCGTACACTCGTTGGAATAGTGTCCGGGTCTTCCACAATTGTAACAGTTTCTCTCTCGACTAGAAGATCTTTTGTCATTGTAGGACCTTGACTTGGAGCTTCTATCTTTGCTTCTACTCTTGTAGAACTTGTTGAAGTTCTTCACCATTAAGCTCAATTCTTCATTGAAGTCTTGTTTCTCACTTGATGATGTAGGGGCTTCACATGAGGCTTTATAGGCACCACTTGACTTGTTGTGAAGTTCCTCTTTATCCTTAAGTGACATCTCATGAGCAACAATTCTTCCAATCACTTCCGTTGGCTTGAGATCTTTGTAATTGGGCATCATTTGGATTAATGTGCACACGGTATCATATTTTCCATCCAAGGCTCTTAGGATCTTCTTGATGATGAATCTATCGGTCATCTCTTCACTTCCTAAGCCGGCAATCTCATTTGTGATGAGAGCAAGCCTAGAGTACATTTCAGCGACACCTTCACCATCCTTCATCTTGAACTTGTCAAGTTGGCTTTGAAGCACATCCAACTTGGATTCCTTGACGGAGTCGGTACCTTCGTGCATATCAATCAAAGTGTCCCAAATTTCCTTTGCATTCTCAAGGCGGCTGATTTTGTTGAATTCTTCGGGGCACAATCCGTTGAAGAGAATATCACAAGCTTGAGCATTGTATTGCAACATCTTCAACTCATCCGCGGTAGCTTCACGGTTTGGTTCTCTCCCGTCAAAGAAGTCACCTTGCAAACCAACACACACAATAGCCCAAACAGCGGGGTTATGTCCAAGAATATGCATTTTCATTTTATACTTCCAACTAGCAAAATTAGTACCATCAAAGTAAGGACCTCTACGGTGATAATTTCCCTTGCTAGACGCCATACTCTCCTAGGTTGTGAAACCAAGGCTATGACCACCAAAAGCTATGGAGATCAAGTAAATGGAGACCAAAGCTCTGATACCACTTGTAGGATCAAAAGTATGTCTAGAGGGGGGTGATTAGACTACTTGACCTAATAAAACTTAACCTTTTCCCAATTTTAGTTCTTGGCAGATTTTAGCTAATTTAGGACAAGTCAAGCAATCATCACATCACTCAAGCAAGCATGCAAAGAGTTTATGGGCAGCGGAAAGTAAAGCATGCAACTTGCGAGAATGTAAAGGGAAGGGTTTGGAGAATTCAAACGCTATTGGAGACACGGATGTTTTTCCCGTGGTTCGGATAGGTGGTGCTATCCTACATCCACGTTGATGGAGACTTCAACCCACGAAGGGTAACGGTTGCGCGAGTCCACACAGGGCTCCACCCAAGGGCAACGGTTGCGCGAGTCCACACAGGGCTCCACCCACGAAGGGTCCACGAAGAAGCAACCACCCACAACGGGTCCACGAAGAAGCAACCTTGTCTATCCCACCATGGCCATCGCCCACGAAGGACTTGCCTCACTAGCGGTAGATCTTCACGAAGTAGGCGATCTCCTTGCCCTTACAAACTCCTTGGTTCAACTCCACAATCTTGTCGGAGGCTCCCAAGTGACACCTAGCCAATCTAGGAGACACCACTCTCCAAGAAGTAACAAATGGTGTGTAGGTAATGAACTCCTTGCTCTTGTGCTTCAAATGATAGTCTCCCCAACACTCAACTCTCTCTCATAGGATTTGGATTTGGTGGAAAGAAGATTTGAGTGGAAAGCAACTTGGGAAGGCTAGAGATCAAGATTCATATGGTAGGAATGGAATGTCTTGGTCTCAACACATGAGTAGGTGGTTCTCTCTCAGAACATATGAGTTGGAATGGTGTGTGTGTTCTGATGGCTCTCTCACTTAATGAGAAAGAGGTGGAGGGGTATATATAGCCTCCACACAAAATCCAACCGTTAAACACAATTTACCAATCTCGGTGGGACCGAATCAGAAAACTCGGTCTGACCGAAATAGTAAACCTAGTGACCGTTAGGAATTTCGATGGGACTAACATGCAACTCGGTAGGACCGATTCGGTTAGGGTTTGGGCATAACGTAATCTCGGTGGGACCGATTACACAAACTCGGTGGGACCGAATTTGGTAATTAGCTAACCAAAGAGTTGGTCAGGCAAACTCGGTGGGACCGATTTGCTCTTTCGGTGAGACCGAGTGGAACTCAGTGAGACCGAAAAGTTACAAAGGGGAAACACTGAGTTTACATTGCAATCTCGATGGGACCGATTCGCTCTTTCGGTGGGACCGAAAAGTTACGAAAGGGAAACAGAGAGTTTGCAACCCCATCTCGGTGGGACCGAGATCCTTATCGGTAGAACCGAATTGCTAGGGTTTGGCAGTGGCTAATGACAAGTGAAACTCGGTGGCGCCGGATAGGAAGAATCGGTAGGACCGAGTTTGGCTTAGAGTTTAGGTCATATGTGGATATGGGAAAGTAGTTGAGGGTTTTTGGAGCATATCACTAAGCACATGAAGCAAGAGGCTCATTAAGCAACACCTCATCCCTCCTTAATAGTATTGGCCTTTCCTATGGACTCAATGTGATCTTGGATCACTAAAATATAAAATGAAGAGTCTTGAGCTTTTGAGCTTGAGCCAATCCATTGTCCTTAGCATTTTGAGGGTTCCACTTTCACATCCATGCCATGCCAATCATTGAGCTTTCCTGAAATAATTATCTTGGAATAGTATTAGCTCAATGAGCTATATGTTGTTATGAATTACCAAAACCACCTAGGGATAGTTGCACTTTCAATAATCTCATAGTCAGAGGAACATGTATAAGTCATGAAGAAAGCAGTAGCAACAAACTAAATGATCATCGTGCTAAGCTAACAAAATGGGTGAAGTCAATCACATCATTCTCATGTCTATGGCTAGGAAACTTAACCATCTTTGATTCAACGAGTTAGTCAAGTAGAGGCATACTAGTGACACTCTGTTTGTCTATGTATTCACACATGTACTAAGTTTCCGGTTAATACAATTCTAGCATGAATAGTAAACATTTATCATGATATAAGGAAATAAATAATAACTTTATTATTGCCTCTAGGGCATATTTCCTTCAGTCTCCCACTTGCACTAGAGTCAACAATCTAGTTCACATCTTTATGTGATCAGTTCACATCTCCATGTGACTAATACCCAAAGGGTTTACTAGAGTCAATAATCTAGTTCACATCGCTATGTGATTAACACCCAAAGAGTGATCACGTTTTGCTTGTGAGAGAAGTTTAGCCTACGGGTCTGCAACATTCAGATCCGTATGTATTTCGCAAATTTCTATGTCTACAATGCTCTGCACGGAGCTACTCTAGCTAATTGCTCCCACTTTAAATATGTATCCAGATCGAGACTTAGAGTCATCTAGATCGATGTAAAAAGCTTGCATCGACGTAACTCTTTACGACAAACTCTTTTATCACCTCCATAACTGAGAACTCTTTCCTTAGTCCTCTAAGGATAATTTTGAACTTGTCCAGTGATCTACTCCTAGATCACTATTGTACTCCCTTGCCAGAAAGATGCTAAGGTATACAATAGGACTGGTAAACAACATAGCATACTTTATAGAACCTATGACTGAGGCATAGGGAATGCCTTTTCATTCTCTTTCTATTTTTTGCTGTGGTCGGGTTTTGAGTCTTTACTCATCTTCACACCTTGCAACACAGGCAAGAACTCCTTCTTTGACTGTTCCATTTTGAACTACTTCAAAATCTTGTCAAGGTATGTACTCATTGAAAAAACTTATCAAGCGTCTTGATCTATCTCTATAGATCTTGATGCTCAATGTGTAAGCAACTTCATCGAGGTCTTTCTTTGAAAAAATCTTTTCAAACACTCCTTTATGCTTTCCAAAAAATTCTACAATATTTCCGATCAACAATATGTCATTCACATATACTTATCAGAAATGCTGTAGTGCACCCACTCACTTTCTTGTAAATACAGACTTCGCTGCTGTTGGCGTTCTGGGAACGGGGGTCCCCAGACTTGCCTGCCTGCGGCCTGCGGCGTGGCTCAAAGGGGGGCCCAGCACGGCCCATCTTCATCAACACAGACCCAAGACCCTCGCGAGGGGCCAAGCCTCGCGGGGCGGACGACACGGAGCTTCCTCAGGCACGGCCTCATCAGGCTGGCTCGCGAGGAGGCGGAGAGATCAAGGCGGGGTACCTCACGAGGTGCCCGTGACGCAAGCCATGACGACCAAAGGCGCCAGGCGGGCTCCAGCCGCGCAGTGTCCTCCTTTCCTCTTTGGTGCAAAGGGAGCAAGCGCAGGCGAGAGCATCAAGCAAAGGCACCCGTTTCGGTGCAATGAGACCAAGACCAGTCCAACGGCAGGGAGGAAGTCATTGTGGAGCCCAAGCCAGCGTCACCACCAGAGCCTTTGGCGAGGACCAACTTTAGTCAGGATAAGTCTACCAGATGTTCCCCTTCAAAATGGCCAATTGTTAGCGCCCTTCCCGCTCAATATTTGGGAAGAGGCCCAGGGCCTTTGCCTATAAATAGGACTAGCCACCCCCAGGGCAGAGGGGCAATCAAGAAGGGAGAATCTAGAAGCCAAGAGAGAAACTAGCTAGGATCGGATCGAGTAGCATCACACGGAGAGAGAGAGAGAAGGGCGACTGAACTCCTCCTAGCAGTTCATCCCCCCAGCCGAGAACAGACCCTCGCAAGGCTGTTCTTCCTTGTATTGCTCATCATCATCAGCCCAAGAGGCAATCCACCACACCACACACTGGAGTAGGGCATTACACCACAACGGTGGCCCGAACCAGTATAAACCCTGTGTCTCTTGTGCTGTTCTTTCCATAGCTTAGATCTTAGTGAGGCGGAGGGGTGCACGTAGGTAGAAGGCGAAATCTCTGCGCGCACCACAGTGTTCGAACCTCAAGGGTCTGCCGGAACCCGAAATTCGACATTTGGCGCGCCAGGTAGGGGTGCGCCGGAATTCGTCTTCCACCACCCCGTTCTCCTCCGACCATCGCGTCCATGTCTGACGCTCGTCGGGCCCACGCCGAGCGCCGGGCCGCTCTTGCTTCCCGCATCGCCCATACGGTTCCTGTCGGCGGGCGTCCTCGCCGTTCCCTGTCACCTGCCGTCAATGCTGCCACCGGCCCGGCGGGGAACGAGCAGCAAGCATCGTCTCAGCATCCGTCCGTGCGGCAAGACGGCCGCACCGCTACTCCCTCGCTCACCCCAGCTGCTTCTTCATCCCGCGCGCTCCGCGCACCCATGGAGGCTCGAGCTGCGCTCATCGCAGCAAACGAGCTCCTGCGCTACTGTCCCTTCAACGACATCTACGAAGAATGGCTCGACCGCGTCGCCGAGCTCGTCCGCGCCGCAGGGGGCTCTCCTGCGCCATCCGTTCCGCTGCACCGCACCCCGCCCCGCGCGGGCGACGAAGCTTCGGGGACGCCCCAGCCGCCTCCTCCTCAAGAAGGCGCCATGGCTCCAAGGCGCGTGGCCCCTGGGCGGAACCCACTCCGTCAGGTGCCAGCGCGGCAAGAGCAAAGCTGCCAAGAAGTCCCTCGCCCGCAAGAAGCTGCCTGGGCGCTCCCTGCTCCAGCACGTCGCGACCATGCTCCTGCTCCCGCACATCAAGACCCCGCGCTGCTCCCAGCTACAGTGCGTGGGGACATGCAAGACCAAGCTCTCTGTCACCCAAGGCCTCCCGTGGCCACAGCAGGCTGCCGTGCCTTCACCACCGAGCTACGCAGCGTCGCGTGGCCCGGCAAGTTCAAGCCAGACCTGCCTCCTCGTTACGACGGCACGACCGACCCTGCGGAGTTCCTCCAGCTCTATGAGCTGGGCATCGAAGCTGCCAACGGAGACGGGAAGGTCATGGCGAACTGGTTTCCCATGGCGCTCAAGGACGGGGCCCGCACCTGGCTCCTGAACCTGGCTCCAGGCACGATCTCCTCCTGGGACGAGATGCACACCCGCTTCATCGCCAACTTCCAAGGTACTCGCGACCGGCCACCCGCCGTGAGCGACATGCGCCGCATCAAGCAACAACCCGGAGAGACCCTGCAGAAGTACATCCAGCGCTTCAACAATGCACGCCTCAAGATTCCCAAGGTGACCGAGGAGGCCATCATCTCAGCCTTCTCCGACGGCGTGCGTGATGTCAAGATGAAGGAGGAGCTGGCGATGCATGAAGACATTTGCACTTCCTTGGAGTTGTTCAACTTGGCAACCAAGTGCGCCAGGGCTGAGGAAGGGCGTCTCTCCCTCCTCGAGCTGCCTGCCGCGGACCTAGAAGAGAAGAATCCCAAGGCCAAGGATGTGAAGCGCAAGGGGGCTGCCGTGCTCGCGGCAGTACCAGACACCAAGCAGGGCAGAGATCAGCCCGAATCTTCCAAGGGCAGTCGGTACTGTGTGTACCACGACCTCCACACCCACAACACCAACGAATGTCAAGAGCTCCGAGCCGTGCGAGAAGGAAGGATCGGCCGTCGCCCCGACCACGGTGACCGGGGCTACAGTCGAGGAGGAGGAAGGAACGCAGGACGCTGGGAAGACCACTGCCCGCGCCAAGGGTGGCGCGATCGACCTCGCGAGGATCGCTAGCAAGACCCGCCTCGTGAGGGAGACTGGAGGGATCAGCCTCGCGAGGATCACCCACAAGGCAACGCAGGCCTCCCTCCGCTGCCGCCGCAGCCAATGAGAAATGATGACCGCCATCAGGACGAGGTGGCTGGGGGCTTCCAGGAGCCGCGCTCGATCGCCTGCATCCTGGGCGGGGCTCAAGCCCCAGCCTCTCAACACATCTTCAAGCAGTTCGCCCGCGAAGTGAATGCAGTCCTCCCCAAGCTCGAAGCCACGCGCCCTCTCAGGTGGTCGGCGTGCGCCATCACGTTCAGCTCAGCAGATCAGCTCAAGTGTGCGGCCACAGCCAGAGTCCTCCCGATGCTTTATTCCCCAATCATCAGCAACATGGTGGTCACCAGGACCCTCATCGATGGCGGGGCAGGGATCAACGTCCTGTCCGTGGAAACATTCAACAATCTCCAAGTGCCCTACAACCAGCTTCAGCCGACCAAGCCTTTCTCCGGAGTCACCGACGGCTCCACGGTCCCGATTGGGCAGGTCCACCTCCCTGTCACCTTCGGGGCACGCGACAACTACCGCACTGAGCTCGTCGACTTCGACGTGGCTCAAATCCGCCTGCCGTACAACGCCATCCTTGGGTACCCAGCGCTGGCCAAGTTCATGGCCGTAACTCACCACGGCTACAACGTCCTCAAGATGCAAGGAAGTGGCGGAGTCATCACAGTGCCCTGTGAAGAGAAGGACGCGGTGTGTTCCCTGGAACGAGCCTTTCAGGCCGCATCACTGGAAGACCCGGATCGCGGAAGCAGGAGGCTTCCCGAGACCGCCCCGAAGAAAAAGAAGACATCGTCCGGCCCGGCCCCTCAGCAGGCAGGCCCCTCAGGGCCCGCGCCTGCCCAGGGGGAACCTCCTTCCATCGCATAGGAAAGCGCGCCCGGCGCCCTCCTCAGGCAGGGCTCGGGGGCTCTCCCCTGGAGGGCCACCGACCTGGCTAAGGTCACGAGGGAGGCGCTTGGGCACCACATGGAGGCGTGTTTCGAAGCACATTTCCCTCAAGAAGGAGTAAGGCAAGGAGGGCCAGACCCTCAGGAGTTCGTCAGCAAGGCCATTCAGGATCTACAGGAGTTAAGAGTCATGAAAGGCGGCCACCGCCTACCAGCTGTGGCTCCCCATCCAGGCAAGGATGGTGGACTGCGCGTCTGCATCGACATACCAGGGCTCAATCGAGTCGCCTCTCTGGAGCGCCTCTGGCCCTCGCGAGTGGGATGTTGCGAAGGTCCACCCCACAACTACGTTCGCATGCCTTACAGCTTGCCGAACACGGCTGCCACGTACCAGCGCCTCATGAGGGGCATAATGGAGGCTCAAGAGGCCAGGTGTTCCGCAGCCCTGGCGGAGATGAAGATGGTCCGCGAGGAGCCACCAGCGCCTCCGGAGCCTCCCGAGGCCCCTGGGCCTGGGGGCTCGTGAGGATCGGCTTCCGCAGCCCACCGAGTCTGCTACACCAACACTCCTTCGTCCTCAACATCATCAGGTGACATCTTTCAAGTTTCATTTCTAGCTGGGAGCGCCCCCCAGGGCTGCATTATTCCCAGGCCGCGTGGGTCCGTCCCTGCGGCATGTATCCCTTTTATTTCATGTTGTTAGCTTACTTTGTTGGGGGCGCCCCACGGGTTGCATCATCCCCAAGTCGCTCGGGCCTGACCCAGTGATGTCCGCCTTCCTAGCATCTATTTGAATGAATCCACTCCTTCGCGGCTAATGTGTTTGACCTAGTTGCCCGCTCAACTGACGCCAACTGACGGAGCTGCTCCCAAACAGCACGACGCTTGCGCATGGGTCTGTCCCTGCAACGCCGACAAACCTAAATGGCTGAGCTCTGGCCGCGGCAGCCCCGCATGGCGCCACCTCGTCAAGCCTTCAGTGCCTCATCGCCCCTCGGAAGCAACCAACAACTGGTTGTCAATTGTCATGGCAACCCCTCGTTCTTTCTATGATGGGTCCACAGGATCTCCTAAAGGAGCTGCGTCAGGCGAGGCCCTTGCGGTGTCTCCTTCACTCTCATCCACGCGAACCACTTGCACGTTAAAGGGGGGGTGCCTGAGCATCGCGACTCAGGGCTCCTACTGGCTCTCCAGCCCTCACCCTCTAGCCTTGTCCACGGCATCGCGACCTGGCATACCAGCGACGGCTGAGACTCGTTCGAGGGCCGGGACCCGAGGACGTAGAGCAGAAAGGGGAGCAAAGGCGAGAGGGGAGGGACACGCGAGGACCTCGTCGAGCAACCTCACGCCTGCCGATGCACGGACTCAGCAACACACCAGAGAGCGGTCCCTGATTCTCGAGATAAGTCACCACCCGGAAGCACCAGCTACCGTGGCACCATCCCCGCACCTAATGCAATCCCGTGTTAGCGACGCCGCTCTCCTTTCTCACCGAACGACGGCTGCTTGAGCGCCATTGGGGACCCCCTGAGCATCGCGACTCAGGGGCTCTTACCGGACCCCGGGTCGCTCACCTCCTGGCCTTGACCACGGCATCGCGACCTGGCATACCAGCGACGGCTGAAGCCGCCTTGGGACTGGGACCTGTCGGCGCAGAGCACCAAGCCCTCGTGAGGTTCGAAAGGGAGAACTGAGCTAAGACGGAATGAGCAACTCGCACAATTCTACGACAAGGGTTGTATTAACAAACAGGATCACAGGCACCTTACAAGCCCCCACAGGACGCGTCTTTGATTCCTTGCAGGGAACAGATCCTAAAAGGACGCTAACTACACGCGCCCCTGCAAAAGACACCATCATCAACATCGGGCCGTCAAGCACCGGCACCAACCCCATCCAGATCAGAGTCGGCCTGACGAGCCCGCCCTGCTCCAGGAGCGGCGCCGGCTCGGGGGCTCGTAGCTGTCGTCGCTCGTCTTCGGAGTCGCGAAGAGCTCGCCGGAGTCGCTGGACCCTCCGACGCCTCCGCCGCCTGAGCAACCGCCAAGGGAGCGGTCGGCGGGCCCAGTCCTCGCCGTAGCAGGGTCCCGACCACCTCTACCGGGGCAGCACTCCAGCCGATGCCCGTTCGCATCGAAGACCTTGAAGAACATCACCGAAGCACCGTCGTACTCCAAGTGGATCGTGAAGGCGCCTCTTGTCCTACAAACCCGGGCGATTTCGCTCCAGCCTCGAGTCATGAAGACCTCGCCTGGGGCAACGACCGCGACCGCGACCTCGAGTCATGAAGAACTCGTGAGGGTGCTGCAGCCGGCGTGCTGCAGCCAAAGCTCCAGGAGTTCTCCCTGCGGGATGATGGAGGCGAAGAAGGGAGGAAGGCGAATCCAAGACTGAGGAGGCATGGTAGCGTGGAGCACGAACTCTCGGGAGGAGCCCTCGGTGTGGACCCCAGGGGGGACGACCCACACCTTCGTGACCCATTGGCGCCGATGGTGGCGTCGCCCGTGGCGATCAGCATCGACTCCTTCAGAGCCCTCGATGTGGGCGTACAAGGGAAGCGGGAACCCCGGCGGTGGCCGCTCGCACCAGGGCCTCGACGCCACCTGATGGGCCCCCTCGTCCCGGCCACGGAGGGCGAGGCGTTTCTTCGGCGGGAGCAGGTCTGGTTCCTCTCGGGGAGCCTTTCCCTTCTCTGCCGCTGAGAACCGGCGGATCGGAGCCATCGCAGCAAGACGGAGCAAGGACCGGGAAGAAGGAGAAGCAAGAAGGGATGGACTGGAAGGGCGCGCGCCGTTTCGTACTTATGGCCGGCGAAGGCCAACCACCGACCTCCACGATCGCAGGTAATCATGACCCGCTTTGCATGCAGGGACTTGTCCAATCCATGCAGTTGCCGAGGCACCATGGAGAAGTGGAGACGCCCACGTCCAATCAAGCACCACGCGGCGTCCAAGGCCGCAGGCTGTTAGGGCCCGCGGCGCTTCGCTCTTGCCCTTTCGCCTCCCTGCACGGCCAAGTCCGGGCGCGCCTTGGTCCCGGGGGCTACTGTCGGCGTTCTGGGAACGGGGCTCCCCAGACTTGCCTGCCTGCGGCCTGCGGCGTGGCTCAAAGGGGGCCCAGCACGGCCCATCTTCATCAACACAGACCCAAGACCCTCGCGAGGGGCCAAGCCTCGCGGGGCGGACGACACGGAGCTTTCTCAGGCATGGCCTCATCAGGCTGGCTCGCGAGGAGGCGGAGAGATCAAGGTGGGGTACCTCACGAGGTGCCCGTGACACAAGCCATGACGACCAAAGGCGCCAGGCGGGCGCCAGCCGCGCAGTGTCCTCCTTTCCTCTTTGGTGCAAAGGGAGCAAGCACAGGCGAGAGCATCAAGCAAAGGCACCCGTTTCGGTGCAACGAGACCAAGACCAGTCCAACGGCAGGGAGGAAGTCATTATGGAGCCCAAGCCAGCGTCACCACCAGAGCCTTTGGCAGGCGAGGACCAACTTTAGTCAGGATAAGTCTACCAGATGTTCCCCTTCAAAATGTCCAATTGTTGGCGCCCTTCCCGCTCAATATTTGGGAAGAGGCCCAGGGACTTTGCCTATAAATAGGACTAGCCACCCCCAGGGTAGAGGGGCAATCAAGAAGGGAGAATCTAGAAGCCAAGAGAGAAACTAGCTAGGATCGGATCGAGTAGCATCACACACACACACACAGAGAGAGAAGGGCGACTGAACTCCTCCTAGCAGTTCATCCCCCCAGCCGAGAACAGACCCTCGCGAGGCTGTTCTTCCTTGTATTGCTCATCATCATCAGCCCAAGAGGCAATCCACCACACCACACACTGGAGTAGGGTATTACACCACAGCGGTGGCCCGAACTAGTATAAACCCTGTGTCTCTTGTGCTGTTCTTTCCATAGCTTAGATCTTAGCGAGGCGGAGGGGTGCAGGTAGGTACAAGGCGAAATCTCCGCGCACACCCCAGTGTTCGAACCTCAAGGGTCTGCCGGAACCCGAAATCCGACAACCGCAAGTCTATATAAAACCATATGCTTTGATCACTTTATCAAAGCATATATTCCAACTCCGAGATGCTTGCACCAGTCCATAGATGGATCGCTGGAGCTTGCTCACTTTGTTAGCACCTTTAGGATCGACAAAACCTTCTGGTTGCATCATATACAACTCTTCTTTTAAGAAATCCATGAAGGAATACCGTTTTGACATCCATTTACTAGATTTCATAAAATGCGGGAACTGCTAACATGATTCGGACAGACTTTTAAGCATCGACACGAGTGAGAAAATCTCATCGTAGTCAACACCTTGACCTTGTCAAAAACATTTTGCGACAATTCGAGCTTTGTAGATAGTAACACTACTATCAGCATCCGTGAGGGAGTCCTGGATTAGGGGGTCTGCGGACAGCTGGACTATATCCTTTGGCCGGACTGTTGGACTATGAAGATACAAGATTGAAGACTTCGTCCCGTGTCCGGATGGGACTCTCCTTGGCGTGGAAGGCAAGCTTGGAAATACGGATATGTAGATCTCCTCCCTTGTAACCGACTTTGTGTAACCCTAGTCCCCTCCGGTGTGTATATAAACCAGAGGGTTTAGTCCGTAGGACAAGATACAATCATACCATAGGCTAGCTTCTAGGGTTTAGCCTCTACGATCTCGTGGTAGATCGACTCTTGTAATACTCATATCATCAAGATCAATCAAGCAGGACATAGGGTATTACATCCATCGAGAGGGCCCGAACCTGGGTAAACATCGTGTCCCCTGCCTCCTGTTACCATCTGCCTTAGACGCATAGTTCGGGACCCCCTACCCGAGATCCACCGGTTTTGACACCGACATTGGTGCTTTCATTGAGAGTTCCACTGTGCCGTCACCGTAACGCTTGATGGCTCCTTCGATCATCGGTAACGATGCGGTCCAGGGTGAGGTTTTCCTTCCCGGACAGATCTTCGTATTCGGCGGCTTCGCACTGCGGGCCAACTCGCTTGGCCATCTGGAGCAGATCGAGAGCTACGCCCCTGGCCGTCAGGCCAGGTTCAGAAACTTAAACTACACTACCGACATCCATGGAGACTTGATCTTTGACAGATTCGAGCCCATGTCAGGTGCACCGCACGATCACGATGAGCATGATTTAGCTCTACCGTCGGACAACATTTGGGAGATCACACCTGCAACTACTCCGGCCTTTAAACCAGAGCAAATTGCACCATCCGAGGACGGGTGGGTAGACCCCGCCATGGAGGCCGCACTCTCAGTGGAGATAGAGCCGGATACTGACTTCACCCCTTACGAGAGCCGTGTTGCCGAACCATTGAATTCGTCCCCGGCCACGGGCTCCGAACCGCCTACATCCGTGCCCATCGAATCTGATTGGGCACCGATCATGGAGTTCACCTCCGCGGATATCTTTCAGGACTCACCTTTTGGCGATGTGCTAAAATCATTAAGGTATATCTCCCTGTCAGGAGAACCTTGGCCGAACTATGTCCGGCTAGAATGGGATGTGGACGACGAAGAAATTCGCTCCCCACCCACCACCCACTTAGTAGCCACTGTCGACGACTTAACCGACATGCTCGATTTCGACTCCGAAGACATCAACGGCATGGACACGATGCATGAGAGGAACAGGAACCAGTGCCCACAGAGCGCTAGACAGCCACCCCATCATATGATATATACATGGTGGACACCCCCAAAGAAGGAAATGGCGACGAGACAGCGGAGGATGACCCCTCCAAGAAGCAACCCAAGTGCCGACGTCAGCAGCGCTGCTCTAAGTCCCGCCACAGCAAAAACAACGATAACATCGCAAAAGAAAATAACACCCCAGTCGACTCCAGAGGAAACAACGACCATATTGACCCAGAGGCAGAACACGACAAAACTGCAAATGGCGAACATAGTACGGATCCAATATGCGAACACGGCGACGCCGAGGATAAAGCTCATCAACCTCTCTCCGGGGAGGAAAACAGTCCGGACGAAGATGCACACATCATCCCGTAAAGGCACTTGGAACAAGAGAACCTCCGCAGAAGGCTTATTGCCACAGCGAGGAGTCTGAAGAAGCAGAAGCAAAGGCTTAAGGCCGCACAAAATACGCTCAGCTGCAGATGGAACAAAGTGCTTGACAACAAAGAAAAGTATGGTGGAAGTTACCACACAAAGAGCTATCCAAAGCGCAAGCTATTACCTGAATTCGATGATGAGGCCTTAGAGCCCACACAGCCGAAAAATAAAATGGCCGATCGGCCGGATCAACCACCTTGTGACCGCGATAGAGCGGCTAACATGGCCGCACATAAGTCAACACACGATCTACGTGAGGACTTGCGCCAAAAATCCAGTATGACCAGATCCATCTATAGATCTAGGAAGCGCGCTCCGACACAAAATCAAAACCGAATACTACAACCGTCCGAACGCCATAATACATCCAAATACAGGGGTGCTGCACACCCCCTATGTTTCACCGATGAGGTGTTGGACCACGAATTTCCAGAAGGATTCAAACCAGTGAACATAGAGGCGTACGACGGGACCATAGACCCTGGTGTTTGGATTGAGGACTTTATCCTCCACATCCATATGGCTCGAGGAGACGATCTCCACGCCATCAAGTACTTACCCCTCAAGCTTAAAGGACCATCTCGGCACTGGCTGAAAAGCCTCCCCGAAAACTCAATTGGAAGTTGGTAGGAGCTCGAGGATGCTTTTTGGGCTAATTTTCAGGGGACCTATGTCCGACCTCCGGATGCAGATGATTTAAGTCATATAATTCAACAGCCCGGAGAGTCAGCCCGAAAGCTTTGGAATAGGTTTCTCACTAAGAAGAACCAAATCGTCGACTGCCCGGACGCCGAGGCCTTAGCAGCTTTCAAACACAGCATCCGAGACGAATGGCTCGCCAGGCACCTCGGCCAAGAAAAACCGAGAACAATGGTAGCCCTGACAAGCCTTATGACCCGCTTTTGCGCGGGCGAAGATAGCTGGTTAGACCGAGTAGCACCAGCGACCCAAGCACATCCGAAGTCAGGGATGGCAATGGAAAACCACGACGCGGTAAAAGCAAGCGTCGAAATAATTAAGACAACCCAGATAATACGATGGTAAACGCCGGATTCAGGGGCTCAAGACCAGGTCAACAGAAAAAGCCTTTCAAAGGCAGCAGAGAGGGACCGTCCAACCTAAACAAGATTCTAGACAAACTGTGTCAGATTCATGGCACCCCCGATAAACCTGCAAATCACACCCACAGAGAATGTTGGGTCTTCAAGCAGGCCGGTAAGCTAAACGTCGAACACAAGGGGAGGGAGACACCAAGCGGAGATGAGGACGAACCTCGCCAACAAAGCACTGGAGAACAGGAAAAATTCCCACCAGAGGTTAAAACAGTAAACATGATCCATGTGACGAAGAGGAGAAGCAAACATGCACTCCAAGACATACGCGCCATAGAGCCCGTCACCCCTAAGCTCAACCCCTGGTTGGCCTGCCCGATCACTTTTGATCGCAGGGATCACCTGACAAGCATCCGACATGAAGGATTAGCTGCCTTGGTGTTAGATCCAATAATAAACGGATACCATCTCACACGAGTCCTTATGGACGGCGGCAGTGGTCTAAATCTGATATATCCGGACATAGTCCGCAAAATGGGTATAGACCCGACAAAAATCAGCCACAACAATTCTACCTTCAAGGGAGTAATACCAGGCCTAGAGGCCCGCTGCACGGGCTCTCTATTACTAGAGGTTGTATTCGGTTCTTCCGACAACTTTCGAAGCAAAAAGTTAACTTTCTATATCACTCCATTCCGAAGTGGCTGTCAAGCACTACTTGGAAGAGCGGCTTTCGCTCGTTTTAATGCAGTACCGCATTACGCTTCTCTCAAGCTTAAGATGCCCGGTCCACATGGCACCATCATAGTGAGTGGAAATATTGAGCGTTCTCTACACGCGGAAGAACGTGCGGCGGCTTTAATAGCCGAGCACTAGACGGCCTCACCAACCAGAATAAATGACAGGTCGTCAAGACCACGGACACGGTTAGACGAGTCCGGTGCATCACTGCATATACATGAGATTGGTTTGATGGTTAAACCCTCATAGACGGTACCAGGGGCTTGACGCGTGTAATTAGGGCTAGTTCAGCTCAACTTGATTTATCTTGAATTTTAATGGTTATCTAGAATAACCAACCTTTTTTGGCACGACAACTTTCACCTAAGTTCTTCTCTTTTACAGATAACAATCGTGCTACACCTGTCCAGGACACGACACAACAGAGTTACAGGCGCAGACATGCAGCAAGGACCCGCTCAAAGGTTTCTTTTCAGATTAAGACCCTGCGTAAACCTTTTTTACTGTCTCTTGTTGATTCACATCCTCCGGATGCTCAACACAACCAAGAAGGATGCTGACATTATTGGCATGTGGCCACATCAGGATATTGCACGTACCTGGACACTCGGGGTTTATTATTAAGGGTGTTGTTCAGCCCAGCATATGTTATAAAGACCGAATACCCTAGAGAGTGTTCGGCGTCGCGAGTTTGGCCTTATAGGCATCAGCTCTGAATCATGTCTTTGGTCAAATGTTGGGTTTGCCCGGCTCTCGTGTTTTTCTACCTTATGTTCCGCTCTATCGGCTAAGGCGGCACCGGGAGAACTACTGCGATTGTGCCCTGGTTCACCCGGATGAGCACCTCCGTAGAGAAAGCCGAAAACTGACTGTCATGATAAAGCGCAAGACTGGTCAACCAATCGATGGCTTAGCGGAATCTTCGGGATTCCTCCGCATTAACGAAGGGCCATTTCCCGGTCATGTATGTACGCGCCCCATATTTGGACGAGCACGGAAGTACCAGGGGCTATATAGTAGTCCCACCGTCAAACTCCTATGGCTAAGTGAAAGTGTTAAAGCAATATAGCCCGATTGCCTCGTTCGCTGCGCTACCACCTCCTTTATGGACCAAGACGTTGGATCAAGTGTGAATACGCGTTTTTTGCGAACACCCCCGCATTATATGCGTGGGGGCTGAAGCCGACGACTGCAAACTTTCAGGTTATATTCATATATACATAAACGGCCACACAGGAGGCATCATAATACTTTCAGGCAAAAGTATAAACATAGCCTTTATAATTCAATAAAAAATTGTTTTTACAATGGGAATACATGTCACTAGAACATAATATTCTTCGAGCACCGAGCCTCTATCGAACGAGCGCCTTCAAGGACTTCTTCAAAGTAGTGCTCGGCAGCTACTCGGCCCACGGCCGAACCCTGTGTTGCAATAGTGGTGGCCTCCATCTCTGCCCAGTATGTCTTGACACGGGCAAGTGCCATCCGCGCACCCTCTATGCACACCGACCTCTTCATAGCGTCGATGTGCGGCACATCACCAAGGAATTGTTGCACTAAACTAAAGTAACTATTGGGCCTTGGCCCTTCCGGCCACAGATGATCCACAATAGACCTCATGGCAAGTCCGGACAACCTATGGAGCTCGGCCCACTCGGCCATTCGCTCATTCAACAGTAGCAGACGCACTGGAGCATGGAACTGTGACCAGAGCAGCTTTTCCACTTCATGATCTTTTTGATCCTTGAAGTACTCGGCCGCATCAGCAGCACTTGCTACCAAATCCACGTATGTGTCTGCAGAACTCCATAGTTGATGAAGAGGGGCATACTTCGGATCTCCGAACTTAGTCCGCAACAAAAAGGGCTTCCCAGCCGTGATATCTCCAACTTGACGCAGCTCCTCCTTTGTTGCTATGATTTTGGAGCAGGCTTTCTTGGCTGCTACCATGGCCTTCTCCAGGTCCGTCGCCTTCGCTCAGCTTTCTTTTTCAAGAAGCTGGTAACGGTCGGCGGCATCTTTCAACTCAATGTCCATCTTGGCCATTCTTTCCTTTCTCTGGCAATGCGCGGCCTGTTCGGCCCTCAGCTCTTCGACCGCCTTTAGAGCAGCCGCATCGCTATTTCTGGCTTGTTCCTTGGCTCGGGCAAGTTCCGCCCGAAGGGTCTCCATGGTGGCAGCTCCATCTGCAGTCACAACATATTAAAGATACTGGCATCATGCTCCTCTTCTTATGTGTTGATCACCGGAGAAATCACATACCCTGTGCCTCGTCGAGCCGCTTGTTGAGAAGCACGATGTCGGCATCTGCCGCATCAAGTTGCCGCTTCAGCTCGGCAAATGCACCAGTCTGGCTAGCCACTGGACCTTCAGCCACATGCACATGAAGGCGGTCTGATTATTACCTGGGACTATGATCCTCTGTTTGCCGCCGTTCTCGATGACAACCAGAGTCTCAGGGGCTACTATCTGCATAGGGCACACCTAACGTGTGCGGTACTGTCAAAAACATACACTATTTCATGTACCTCAAAGCCTTTTAGCAGACTCAGAAAAGCTTCATGCAACCCACTTTCGGTGGATGAAATCCTTTCAATCACCGTACCCATTAGTGTACGATGCGCTTCTGAGATGGCCAGTTGCTCCAGAAGATCCTTCAGTGCGTCCGACTACACATTGTACGGTTCCGGACTCTTTATGTTGCTCTCTTAGGAGCCGAATACTGAGGACTTCGGGTGGCCAAAGGATTACCCTCTGGCCTTGGTGGATCAGGAGAAACCCTCTGCGACGACACTTCAGGGTCGCCCACCTCATGAGGCGGGGTGGCAGGGGGAGGTGTTTCACTCTCCATCATCTTCGGAAGAAGAAGATCCCTCGAAGATGAACTCTGTCGAGAAGGGCTACGTTCCAAACTGCAAGATATATGCTTGGGTTGTTATCTTCAGAAGTAATGTAGGATATTTTTACAATTAAGTACTTTTTGTTTACTTACAGCTCGGTAGAGGGATGATCCCCTTGTGGACATTGTGCGGCAAGAGTACCCTCCGAGGCAGGACCCTCTGGCGAAGATTTCTTCCCCCGTTTAGAAACCTTTGTTTCCGGGTCTTCAGAGGTGGTCCTCTTCCTTCCTTGGGGAGAGGGAATTTCAGATTCTTCTCCCTGGTTATCCTCCTTCGCGGAGGCGCTAATTCCCCCGGTTTGGATGAATGATGAGTGAGGCCGGCTTTCAGCCTCTTTATTCTCCCCTTTGTCTTCCCCTGAGGGCGCCTGATAAGGCGCCGGCTTGAGCATTCTGGCTAGTACTAGATTTGCTGAACCTTCGGGAAGAGGGGCCGAACACCTGATCATCTTCGCCTTTGTTACCCAGTCCTGGTCAAAGAGCGACTTTTCAGAATGAGGTTATGATATATAAAAAGACAGCGTGTTCGGCCACGAGCTTACTTACTTGGGTATCTGGGCGATTACAGCTTAGACCCGCATCCTCGATGGTGTCCGAACACTTTATTTGTGGTCCGAAGAACAATTTGTACATCTCTTTGAGCGTCATGCCGAGGAAGTGCTGAACAGTTCGCGGTCCTTCTGGGTTGAATTCCCACATGCAGAGGGGTCGACGTTTGCAAGGCAGGACTTGACGAACTAGCATGACTTGCACTACCATGACCAGGCTGACATCTCTCTCTAGGAGATCTCGGATGCGACTCTACAATATTGGCACATCATTTACTGGCCCACAGTTCAGCCCCTTGTTGATCCATGACATCAGTTGTGGTGGGGGGCCCGAGCGAAAGGCAGGGGCGGCAACCCACTTGGTGCTCCGGGGAGCTGTGATATGAAACCACTCCCGCTGCCACCAGCTGGACACCTCTGGGAAGGAACCCTCTGGCCATGGAGCATCAGAGCTTTAGCTTATTACGGCACCTCCGCACTCTGCGTGCCACCCCTCGATCATCTTCGGCTTCACATTGAAGGTCTTGAGCCACAGGCCGAAGTGTGGGGTAATGCGGAGGAAGGCCTCACACACGACGATGAACGACAAGATGTGAAGGAGGGAATTCGGGGCCAAGTCATGGAAATCTAGTCCATAATAGAACATGAGCCCCCTAACAAAGGGATCCAGAGCGAGGCCTAGCCCTCGGAGGAAGTGAGAGACGAATACGACACTCTCATTGGGTTCGGGAGTGGGGATGACCTGCCCTCGGGCAGGCAGCCTGTGCGAGATTTCGGCGGTCAGGTACCTGGCCTCTCTTAGCTTCTTGATGTCTTCCTCTGTGACAGAGGAGGGCATCCATCGAGCTTGAAGGTTGGATCCGGACATGGTTGAAGGTACGAAGCGCCTGACCTAAGCCTTGGGTGTTGGAACTCGAGGCGGGGGAAGGATTCGATTGAGCACGAGAGGGAAAGAAGGACATGCCTTGGCCTCTTTATAAAGAGGGTGAATATCAAGCGTCCCCCTCGTGGCCGTTTGGGACTTGCCTAAAACCGAGGAGTCATACCAACAGGCACGATTGGGTTACCCACGTACGTATTGATAAGAATCCCATAATAAGGGGGACACGATCTCTGCTTCGACAAGACGTGTCAAGAAAACTGCCTCGCAATATGTGCAGTGCTGGTTGAGAAAAGCGGTTCGATAAAGATCGGGCCATGGCATAATGTCATGTTGCTAAACATGTCAGCAGATTAGATTTGTGGAAATATTATTCTCTCTACGGTGGTATGTGGAACTTATTTTGCAGAGCCGGACACTATCCTTGTGTTCAAAATCTCTTATGGAGTATTCGGAGGAGGAACCCGCCTTGAAATGCCGAAGACAAATCTGCGCACCGGACTCATCGTCATTGAAGCCTGGTTCATGGGCTACTGAGGGAGTCCTGGATTAGGGGGTTTCCAGATAGCCGGACTATATCCTTTGGCCGGACTGTTGGACTATGAAGATACAAGATTGAAGACTTCGTCCCGTGTCCGGATGGGACTCTCCTTGGCGTGGAAGGCAAGCTTGGCAATACGGATATGTAGATCTCCTCCCTTGTAACCGACTTTGTGTAACCCTAGCCCCCTCCGGTGTCTATATAAACCGGAGGGTTTAGTCTGTAGGACAAGATACAATCATACCATAGGCTAGCTTCTAGGGTTTAGCCTCTACGATCTCGTGGTAGATCAACTCTTGTAATACTCATATCATCAAGATCAATCAAGCAGGACGTAGGGTATTACCTCCATCGAGAGGGCCCGAACCTGGGTAAACATCGTGTCCCCTGCCTCCTGTTACCATCTGCCTTAGACGCACAGTTCAGGACCCCCTACCCGAGATCCGCCGGCTTTGACACCGACAATCCGTCTTCCTCTTGAAGATCCATTTATTCTTAATGACTCACCGATCATCGCGCAAGTCAATCAAAGTCCATACTTTGTTCTCATACATGGATCCCATCTCAGATTTCATGGCCTCAAGCCATTTCGCGGAATCTGGGCTCATCATCGCTTCCTCATAGTTCGTAGGTCCGTCAGGGTCAAGTAACATGACATCCAGAACAGGATTACCGTACCACTCTGGTGCCGATCTCACTCTAATTGACCTACGAGGTTCGGTATTAACTTGATCTAAAGTTACATGATCATCATCATTAGCTTCCTCACTAATTGGTGTAGGAGTCACAGGAACAGATTTCTATGATGAACTACTTTCCAATAAGGGAGCAGGTACAATTACCTCATCAAGTTCTACTTTCCTCCCACTCACTTCTTTCGAGAGAAACTCCTTCTCTAGAAAGGATCCATTCTTAGCAACGAATGTCTGGCCTACGGATCTGTGATAGAAGGTGTACCCAACTGTCTCCTTTGGGTATCCTATGAAGACACATTTCTCTGATTTGGGTTTGAGCTTATCAGGATGAAACTTTTTCACATAAGCATCGCAACACCAAACTTTAAGAAATGACAACTTTGGTGTCTTGCCAAACCACAGTTCATATGGCATCGTCTCAACGGATTTAGATGGTGCCCTATTTAATGTGAATGCAGCTGTCTCTAATGCATAACCCCAAAACGATAGTGCTAAATTGGTAAGATACATCATAGATTGCACCATATCTAATAAAGTATGGTTACGATGTTCGGACACACCATTATGTTGTGGTGTTCCAGGTGGCGTGAGTTGCGAAACTATTCCGCATTGTTTCAAATGAAGACCAAATTTGTAACTCAAATATTCTCCTCCATGATCAGATCGTAGAAACTTTATTTTCTTGTTACAATGATTTTCCACTTCACTCTAAAATTATTTGAACTTTTCAAATGTTTCAGATTTATGTTTCATCAAGAAGATATACCCATATCTTACTCAAATCATCTGTGAAGGTCAAAAAATAACGATACCTGCTGCGAGCCTCAACACTCATTGGACTGCATACATCAGTATGTATTATTTCCAACAAGTCTATCGCTCGCTCCATTGTTTCGGAGAATGGAGTCTTAGTCATCTTGCCCATGAGGCATGGTTCGCAAGTATCAAGTGATTCCAAAAGCCCATCAGCATGGATTTTCTTCATGCGCTTTACACCAATATGACCTAAACGGCAGTGCCACAAATAAGTTGCACTATCATTATTAACTTTACATCTTTTGGCTTCAATATTATGAATATATGTATCACTACAATCGAGATTGAATAAACCATTCACCTTGGGTGTATGACCATTGAAGGTTTTATTCATGTAAACATAACAAAAATTATTCTCTGACTTTAAATGAATAACCGTATTGCAATAAACATGATCAAATCATATTATGCTTTACGCAAACACCAAATAACATTTATTTTAGGTTCAACACTAATCCCGAAGGTAAAGGGAGTGTGCGATGGTGATCTTATCAACCTTTGAATCACCTCCAACCCACATCGTCACCTCGCCCTTAACTAGTCTCTGTTTATTTTGCAACCCCCGTTTGAGTTACTACTCTTAGTTACTGAACCAGTATCAAATACTAAGGTGTTGTTATAAACACTAGTAAAGTATACATCAATAACATGTATATCAAATATATACTTTTGTTCACTTTGCCATCCTTCTTATCCGCCAAGTATCTAGGGCAGTTCCACTTCCAGTGACCATTTCCTTTGCAGTAGAAGCACTCAGTTCCAGGCTTGGGTCTAGCTTTGAGCTTCTTCATGGGAGTGGCAACTTGCTTACCTTTCTTCTTTGAAGTTCCTCTTTCTTTCCCTTTGCCCTTTTCTTGAAACTAGTGGTCTTGTTAACCATCAACACTTGATGCTATATCTTGATTTCTACCTTCACCGATTTCAGCATCGCAAAGGGCTTGGGAATTACTTTCATCATCCCTTGCATATTATAGTTCATCACTAAGTTCTAGTAACTTGGTGATAGTGACTACAGAACTTTATCAATTACAATCTTATCTGGAAGATTAACTCCCACTTGATTCAAGCAATTGTAGTACCCAGACAATCTGAGCACATGCTCACTGGTTGAGCTATTCTCCTCCACCTTGTAGGCAAAGTACTGTCAGAGGTCTCATACCTCTTGACACGGGCATGAGTATGAAATACCAATTTCAACTCTTTAGAACATCTTATATGTTCCATGGCGTTCAAAACGTCTTTGAAGCCCCGATCCTAAGCCATAAAGCATGGTGCACTAAACTATCAAGTAGTCATCATATCGAGCTCGCCAAACGTTCATAACGTCTGCATCTGCTCCTACAATCGGTCTGTCACCTAGCGGTGCATCAAGGACATAATTATTCTGTGCAGCAATGAGTATAATCCTCAGATCACGGATCCAATCCGCATCATTGCTACTAACATCTTTCAACTTAGTTTTTCTCTAGGATCATATCAAAATAAACGGGGAGCTACATCGCGAGCTATTGATCTACAACATAGTGATGCAAATACTATCAGGACTAAGTTCATGATAAATTAAAGTTCAATTAATCATATTACTTAAGAACTCCCACTTAGATAGACATCCCTCTAGTCATCTAAATGATCACGTGATCCAAATCAACTAAACCATGTCCGATTGATACGTCTCCAACATATCTAAATTTTTTGATTGCTCCATGCTATATTATCTACTGTTTTGGACATTATTGGGCTTTATTATCCACTTTTATATTATTTTTGGGACTAACCTATTAACCGGAGGCCCAACCCAGAATTGCTGTTTTTTTGCCTGTTTTAGGGTTTCGAAGAAAAGGAATATCAAACGGAGTCCAAACAGAATGAAACCTTCGGGAACATGATTTTCTCAACGAACAAGACCTAGGAGACCAGGACCCTACATCAAGACACAAAAGAGGAGGCCACGAGGTAGGCGGCGCGCCTACCCCCCAGGCGCGCCCTCCACCCTCGTGGGCCCCCTGTTGCTCCACCGACATACTCCTTCCTCCTATATATACCTACGTACCCCCAAACAATCAGAGACGAAGCCAAAAACCTAATTCCATCGCCGCAACTTTCTGTATCCACGAGATCCCATCTTGGGGCCTGTTCCGGAGCTCCGCCGAAGGGGGCATCGATCACGGAGGGCTTCTACATGAACACCATAGCCCCTCCAATGAAGTGTGAGTAGTTTACCGCAGACCTACGGGTCCATAGTTATTAGCTAGATGGTTTCTTCTCTCTTTTTGGATCTCAATACAATGTTCTCCCCCTCTCTTGTGGAGAACTATTCGATGTAATCTTCTTTTTGCGGTGTGTTTGTTGAGACCGATGAATTGTGGGTTTATGATCAAGTCTATCTATGGATAATATTTGAATCTTCTCTGAATTCTTTTATGTATGATTGGTTATCTTTGCAAGTCTCTTCGAATTATTAGTTTGGTTTGGCCTACTAGATTGATCTTTCTTGCAATGGGAGAAGTGCTTAGCTTTGGGTTCAATCTTGCGGTGTCCTTTCCCAGTGATAGTAGGGGCAGCAAGGCACATATTGTATTGTTGCCATCGAGGATAACAAGATGGGGTTTTCATCATATTGCATGAGTTTATCCCTCTACATCATGTCATCTTGCTTAAGGCGTTACTCTGTTTTTAACTTAATACTCTAGATGCATGCTGGATAGCGGACGATGAGTGGAGTAATAGTAGTAGATGCAGGCAGGAGTCGGTCTACTTTGTCTCGGACGTGATGCCTATATACATGATCATGCCTAGATATTCTCATAACTATGCTCAATTCTGTCAATTGCTCAACAGTAATTTGTTCACCCACTGTAGAATACTTATGCTCTCGAGAGAAGCCACTAGTGAAACCTATGGCCCCTGAGTCTATCTTTATCATATCAATCTCCTACTACTTAGTTATTTCCTTTGCTTTTTACTTTGCCTTTATTTTACTTTGCATCTTTATCACAAAAATACCAAAAATATTATCTTATCATATCTATCAGATCTCACTCTCATAAGTGGCCGTGTAGGGATTGACAACCCCTATTCACGTTGGTTGCGAGGATTTATTTGTTTTGTGCAGGTACGAGGGACTCGCGCGTAGCCTCCTACTGGATTGATACCTTGGTTCTCAAAAACTGAGGGAAATACTTACGCTACTTTGCTGCATCATCCCTTCCTCTTCGGGGAAAACCAACGCAGTGCTCAAGAGGTAGCACCGATCATCACGTGAGATGGAGTAGTTTTCAATGGTGAACATCACTATGTTGATCATATCTACTATATGATTCACGCTCGACCTTCCGGTCTCTAGTGTTCCAAGGCCATATCTGCATATGCTAGGCTCGTCAAGTTTAACCCGAGTATTCCGCGTGTGCAAAACTGGCTTGCACCCGTTGTATGTAAACGTAGAGCTTATCACACCCGATCATCACGTGGTGTCTCGGCACGGCGAACTTTCGTAACAGTGCATACTCACGGAGAACACTTATACCTTGAAATTTAGTGAGAGATCATCTTATAATGCCACCGTCGATCTAAGCAAAATAAGATGCATAAAAGATAAACATCACATGCAATCAATATAAGTGATATGATATGGCCATCATCATCTTGTGCCTGTGATCTCCATCTCCAAAGCACCGTCATGATCACCATCGTCACCATCTTGACACCTTGATCTCCATCGAAGCATCGTTGTCATCACGCCAACTATTCCCTCCATGACTATCGCTACCGCTTAGTGACAAAGTAAAGCAATTACATGGCGATTGCATTTCATACAATAAAGCGACAACCATATGGCTCCTGCCAGTTGCCGATAACCGTGTTACAAAACATGATCATCTCATAAAAAAAATTTAGCATCATGTCTTGACCATATCACATGACAACATGCCCTGCAAAAACAAGTTAGACGTCCTCTACTTTGTTGTTGCAAGTTTTACGTGGCTGCTACGGGCTGAGAAGGAATTGTCCTTACCTACGCATCAAAAACCACAACGCAGTATAGTGATTGTTTTTTGATCTTCAGAAAGAACCCTGTTCATTGAGTCCGATTCAACTAAAGCTGGAGAAACAGACACCTAATAGCCACCTGTGTGCGAAGCACATCGGTAGAACCAGTCTCGCGTAAGCGTACGCGTAATGTCGGTCTAGGCCGCTTCATCCAACAATGCCACTGAATCAAGAATCAACTAGTGACGGCAAGCAATATGTATATACCCACGCCCACAAATCCTTTGTGTTCTACTCGTGCATATGACATCTACGCATAAACTGGCTCGGATGCCACTGTTGGGAAACGCAGTAATTTCAAAAATTTCTTACGCACACGCAAGATCATGGTGATGCATAGCAACGAGAGGGGAGAGTGTCGTCCACGTACCCTTGTAGACCATAAGCGGAAGCATTATGAGAACGCAGTTGATGTAGCCGTACGTCTTCACAATCCGACCGATCCAAGTACCGAACGCACGACACCTCCGAGTTCAGCACACGTTCAGGTCAGTGACGTCCCACGAACTCCGATCTAGCAGAGCTTCGAGGGAGATTTCCGTCAGCACAATAGCATGATGATGGTGATGATGATGCTACCGACGCAGGGCTTTGCCTAAGCACCGCTACGATATGACTGAGGTGCATTATAGTGGAGGGGGGTACCGCACACGGCTAAAAGATCAACTGATCAACTTGTGTATCCTCTAGGATGCCCCCCTCCCCACGTATATAAAGGAGGGAGGGAGGCCGGCCGGCCTCTCTAGGCGCGCCAAAGGAGGGGAGGAATCCTCCTCCTAGGAGGAGGATTCCTCATTTCCTAGTCCTACTAGGAGGGGAAAGGAACGAGAGGGGGAGGAGAAGGAAAGAGGGGGCGCAACCCCTCCCCTGGTCTAATTCGGACTAGGCCCATGGGGGGCGCGTGGCCAACCCTCGTGGCTTCTCCTCTTTTCACCTTAAAGCCCACTAAGGCCCATATGTACTCTCGTTATCCCGTAACTCCCCCGGTACTGCAATAATACCAAGATCACTCGAAACCTTTCCGATGTCCGAATATAGCCTTCCAATATATCGATCTTTACAGATCGATCATTTCGAGACTCCTAGTCATGTCCCTGATCTCATCCGGGACTCCGAACAACCTTCGGTACATCAAAACACATAAACTCATAATACCGATCGTCATCGAACGTTAAGCGTGCGGACCCTACGGGTTCGAGAACTATGTAGACATGACCGAGACTCATCTCTGGTCAATAACCAATAGCGGAACCTGGATGCTCATATTGGCTCCTACATATTCTACAAAGATCTTTATCGGTCAAACCGCATAACGGTAGACGTTGTTCCATTTGTCATCGGTATGTTACTTACCCGAGATTCGATCGTCGGTATCTCAATACCTAGTTCAATCTTGTTACTGACAAGTCTCTTTACTCGTTCCGTAATGCATCATCCCGCAACTAACTCATTAATCACATTGCTTGCAAGGCTTATAGTGATGTGCATTACCGAGAGGGCCCAAAGATACCTCTCCGACAATCGGTGTCGGTGTCAAAACCGGCGGATCTCGGGTAGGGGGTCCCGAACTGTGCGTCTAAGGAGGATGGTAACAGGAGGCAGGGGACACAATGTTTTACCTAGGTTCGGGCCTTCTTGATGGAGGTAAAACCCTACGTCCTGCTTGATTAATATTGATGATATGGGTAGTACAAGAGTAGATCTACCACGAGATCGGAGAGGCTAAACCCCAGAAGCTAGCCTATGGTATGATTGTATGTTGTCCTACGGACAAAAACCCTCTGGTTTATATAGATACCGGAGAGGTTAGGGTTACACAAGGTCGGTTACAAAGGAGGAGATACACATATCCGTATTGCCTAGCTTGCCTCCCACGCCAAGTAGAGTCCCATCCGGACACGAGACGAAGTCTTCAATCCTGTATCTTCATAGTCTAACAGTCCGGCCAATGGATATAGTCCGTCTGTCCGAAGACCCCCTTATCCAGGACTCCCACAGTAGCCCCTGAACTAGGCTTTCAATGACGATGAGTTCGGTGCGCAGTAGTGTCTTCGGCATTGCAAGGCGGGTTCCTCCTCCGAATACACCATGGAAGAATTTGAATACAAGGATAGTGTCTGACCCTGCAAAATAAGTTCCACATACCACCCTAGAGAGAATAATATTTCCACAAATCCAATTTGCTGACTTGTTTTGGCAACACGACATTATGTCACATCCCGGTGATTATTCGAACCGTTTCTTTTAACTAGCCCCGCACATAACGCAAGGCAGTTTTTTGACACGTCTCGTCAAAGCAAATATCGTGTCCCCTTATAACCGAACCACGTCTAGGACTCCTAGATTATAGGCAAGCCCCAAACGGCCACGGAGAGGACGCTTGGTATTCACCCTCTTTATAAAGGGCCAAGGCTTTCACTTTTTTCCCTCCCGTGCTCAATCGAATCCTTCCCCCTCCTCGAGTTCTAACACCCAAAGCCCAGGTCAGGTGCTCCGGATCTTCAACCATGTCCGGATCCAGCCTTCAAGGCCGATGGATGCCCTCCTCCGTTACGGAAGAAGATATCAAGAAATTGAGGGAGGCTGGATATCTGACCGCCGAAGTTTCGCATCGGCTGCCTGCCCGAGGGCAGGTCGTCCCTACTCCTGAACCCAACGAAGATGTCGTGTTCATCTCCCACTTCCTCCGAGGTCTAGGCCTTGCTCTGGATCCCTTTGTAAGGGGTTTGATGTTTTACTACGGGCTAGACTTCCATGATCTAGCCCCAGACTCCTTTCTTCACATCTCGACATTTATTGTCGTGTGTGAGGCCTTCCTCCGTGTTACCCCTCACTTCAGCCTGTGGCTCAAGACTTTTGATGTGAAGCCGAAGAAAATCGAGGGACAGCATGCAGCGTGCGGAGGAGCATTAATAAGCAAGATTGCGGGAGCTCCGTGGCCCAAAGGTTCCTTTCCAGAGGTGTCCGGATTATGGCAACGGGAGTGGTTTTACATCATAGCTCCCAGAAGTGCCAAGTGGGTGGCTCCCCCCGCTTTTCGCTCGGGCCCCCCACCACAACTGATGTCATGGATTAGCAGAGGGCTGAGCTGGGGTCCAGCCAAGGACGTGCCTATACTGCAAAGCCGCGTTCAAGATCTCTTCGAGGGAGATTTTAATTTGGTCATGGTAATGCAAGTCATGCTGGTTCGTCGAGTCCAGCCTTGCAAACGCCAGCCCCTTCGCTTGTGGGAGTTCAACCCAGAAGGACCGTGCACTATTCAAAGCTTCCTCGGCCTGACGCACGAGGAGATGTACAAGTCATTCTTCGGACCTCAAACAGAGTGCCCGGATACTACCGAGGACGTGGGCCTGAGTAGCAACCGCGCCGCCGAACAAGTAAGTAATCCTCTAGCCGGACACACCATCTTTTATTTACCATGACGCCATTCCTGAGAAATCGCCCTTTGACCAGGACTGACTAACAAAGGCGAAGATGATTCGGTGTTCGGCCCCTTCCCTGAGGGTTTGGAAAACCCGGTACTGGAAAAGATGCTCGAGCTCGCATCTTGCCCGGAGCCCTCGAAGGAAGATACGGGGGGGGGGGGAATAATATGGGCAAAAGCGGGCCCCCATCGCTGCCAGTTCCAACCGAGAGAGTGAGTGCCTCCATAAGGGAGGATAACCAGGGAGAAGATTCTGACCTTCTCTCGCTACGGGGGAGGAAGAGGACTGCCTCTGAGGATCCGGAAACCAAGGCTTCCAAACGGGAGAAGAAGTCTCCAACAGAGGGTCCTGCCTCGGGGGGTGCTTCTGCCACACAAAGTCCGCGCGGGGATCGACCCTCCAACGAGTCGTAAGTGATCAAAAAATACTTTAATAGTGAAGGTATACTACCTTTCCTCTGAGGAAAATAACCGAAGCATATATCTTGCAGTTCGGACCTGAGCCCTTCTCAACTGAGCTCGTCTTCGGGGGATCTTCTTCCGGAGATGATGGAGAGCGAAACGCCTCCCCCGGACTCCCCCACTCAAGAAGCGGGCGACCTCGAAGTGTCGTCATGGAGGGCCTCTCCGGATCCGGTGAGGCCAGAAGATAATCCCATAGTCACCCGAAGTCCCCAGCGTCCGGCTCTCAAAGAGAGTAAACAAAAGAGTCCGGCACCATCTGGTATGCGGTCGAACATTCTGAGGGAGCTGTTGGAGCGAGCGGCCATCTCAGAAGAACACCGTACGTTGATGGGTACGGTGATGGAAAGAATTTCGTCCGCCGAAAGCGGATTACATGAAGCCTTTATGAGTCTACTGACGGGCTTTGAGGTACGTGAAATGATATACTTTTTGATAGTACCGCACATGTTAGGTGTGCCCTGTGTAGATAGTAGCCCCTGAGACTCTGGTTGTCGTCGAGAACGGCGGCGAACAGAGGATCATAGTCCCAGGTAATAACCAGTACTGCCTTGATGTGCAGGTGGTGGAAGCTTCGGTGGCTAGCCGGACTAATGAGTTCGCCGAACTAAAGCGGCAACTCGATGCGGCAGACATCGACATCGAGCTTGTTAACAAGCGGCTTGACGAGTCACAGGGTAAGTAATGTTTTTTGGTGAATGTCACGTAATAAGAGCAGCATGATGCCAGTATCTTTAATATGTTGTGACTGCAGACAGAGCTGCCACCATGGAGACCCTTCGGGCGGAACTTGCCCGAGCCAAGGAACAAGCAAGAGTTAGTAATGCGGTTGCTTTGAAGGCAGCCGAAGAGTTAAGAGCCGAGAAGGCCACGCATTGCGAAAGCAAAGAGAAGATGGCCAAGATGGCCGTAGAATTAAAAGACACTGCCGACCGTTGCCAGTTCCTTGAAGAAGAGAACCGAGTGAAGGCAGCGGACCTTGAAAAGGCCACGATGGAGACCAAAGACACTCGCTCTACTATGAGGGCGAAGAAGGAGGAGCTGCGCAAAGCCGGGGATATTGCGGCTAGGAAGCCCTTTTTGCTGCAGAGGAAGTTCGAAGATCCGCGGTATGCCCCTCTGGATCGGCTATGGAGTTCGGTAGACGCATATATGGACTTGGCGGCAAGCGCTGTCAATGCGGTCGAATACTTCCGAGATCAGACAGATCGTGAAGTGGACAAGCTGTTCTAGTCGCAATTTAACGTTCCAGAGCGTCCGCTTCCCTTGACTGATCAGCTAGCCGAATGGGCCGAACTTAATAGGTTGTCTGGACTAGCCATGAGGTCCGTCGTAGATCATTTGTGGCCGGAGAAGCCGAAGCCGAACAGCTATTTTAGCTTAGTGCAGCAGTTCCTTGGTGCGGTTCCGCGCATCAATGCGATGAAGAGGTCGGCCTGCATAGAAAGCTCGTGGATGGCCTTTGACCGTGTCAAGGCATACTGGGCGGAGATGGATGCTACCACTGTTGCGGTGCAAGGTTCGGCCATAGGCCGAGTAGCTGCCGAGCACTATTTTGAAGAGGTTCTTGAGGGTGCTCGTTTGATAGAGGCCCAGTGCTCGAAGAATATTATGTTTGAGTGACATGTATCCCCATTGTAAACACAATGTCTTTATGAAATGTAGTAAGGTTGTATTTATACTTATGCTGGAAAGTAATATGGTGCCTCCTGTGCGGCCGTTTATGTATATATGTATATAACCTGAAAGATTGCAGTCGTCGGCTTCAACCCCCATGCATAGAATGCGGAGGTGCTCGCAGAAAACGCATGTTCACACTTAACCCAACGTCTTGGTCCTATTAAGGAGGTGATAGCGCAGCAAACGAGGCAACTGGACTATGATGCTTTAACACTTTCATTTAGCCATAGGAGTTTGATGGTGGGGCTACTATATAGCCCCTGGTGGCTCCGCACTCTCCCGAACTCGGGGTGCGTATATGCCTGGCTGGGAAATGGCCCTTCGTTAAAGCGGAGGAATTCTAACATTCTGATAGGTCATCGAGTGGTTGACCAGTCTCGCGCTATATCATGACAGTCAGTTTTCGACTTTCTCTACTGAGGTGCTCGTCCGGACAAACCAGGGCACAATTGTAGTAGTTCTCCTGGTGCTGCCTTAGCCAATAGAACAGAACGTAAGGCACCAAAACATAGGAGCCAGGCAAACCCAACATTTGACCAAAGACATGATTCAGAGCTGATGCATATAAGGCCAAACTCGCGACGCCGAACACTCCCTAAGGTATTCGGTCTTTATGGTATAAACCGGGCCTAAATAGTGCCCTTTGTAAGAAGCCCCTTGTGTCCGGGTACGTGCGTTATTCTGACGTGGCCACATGCCAAGACGCCGGCATCCTTCTCAATTTGTACTAAGAATCCGAGGGATGTATATCAACAAGAGACAGTAAAAAAGGTTTACGCATGGTCTTAATCTAAAAAGAATCCTTGGAGTGGGTCCCTGCTGCACGTCTGCGCCTGTGTCTCTGTTGTGCCGTATCATGGATGGGTGTAGCACGATGGTCATCTGTAAAAGAGAGGAACTTAGGTGAAAAGTTGTCGTGCAAAAAGGTAGTTTTTAAAGAAACCATGTATAATTAAAGATAAGTAAAAATTGCAACTTGTCTGCGCGCGTTGAGCCCCTTGTATTTGTAATAGGGGTGTGGCCATCAATCCGGTATGAATTAGATATAGCTGCGCCAGACTCGTCTAACCGTGTCCGTGGTCTTGACAACCTATCAAATGCTTTAGTTGGTGAGGCCGTTTTTAGTGTGCGGCTGCCAAGGCAGTCGCACTCTCTTCGGCGCACATATATCGCTCAATATTTTCATGCACTCTAATGATGCCACGTGGACTGGGCATCTTGAGCGTGAGGGAAGCGTAATGCGGTATTGCATTAAAGCGAGCAAAAGCTTCGCGTCCAAGTAGTGCTTGATAGCCACTTTGGAACGGAGCAATGTGGAAGGTTAAATGTTTGATACGGAAGTTATCGGGGAAGCCAAATATAACCTCGAGTAGTAGGGAGCCCGTGCAGTGAGCCCCTGGGCCTGGCGTTACTCCTTTAAAGGTAGTGTTGCTATGGCAAATTTTTGTTGGATCTATCCCCATTTCGCGGATTGTATCCTAGTATATCAGGTTTAAACTGCCGCCACCGTCCATCAGGACTCGTGTAAAGTAGTATCCGTCAATTATTGGGTCTAATACCAGGGCAGCCCATCCTGCATGCCGGATACTTTCTGAGTAATCACGATGGTCGAAAGTGATCGGTTGAGACGACCTGTGGCAGGACTCTGCGGTGATAGGCCCTTGGGCATATTTTTCTTGGAGTGCCGCTTTGTTTCTCCCCTTGATCACGTGTAACACGTTGACTGTTTTGACTTCTGGTGGAAACTTCTTTTGTTCCCCAGTGTCTTGCTTGGGAGGCTCATCCTCGTCTTCGCTTGGTGCATCCTCCCTCTTGTGTACGGCGTTGAGCTTGCCGGACTGCTTGAAGACCCAACATTCTCTGTGGGTATGATTAGCAGGTTTACTGGGGGTGCTATGGATCTGACATACTTGGTCTAGAATTTTTTTAGGCTAGACAGTTCATCTCTGGCGCCTTTAGAGGGCTGCTTTTGCTGACTTTGCCGAGAGCTTCTAAATCCGGCGTTTACTGCCGTGCTCTTCGTGCTGTCTTCTTTATTCCGGCGTTTGTTATTGTTGTTGCGCTGTGATTTCCCGTTTCCATCTCTAACTTCGGATGTACTTGAGTCGCTGATGCTGCATCTGGCTAGCCAGCTATCCTCACCCGCGCAAAAGCGGGTCATGAGGCTTGTTAATGCTGCCATTGTTCTCGCTTTTCTTGGCCGAGGTGTCTGGCAAGCCATTCGTCACGGACGCTATGCTTAAAAGCTGCCAAGGCTTCGGCATCCGGACAGTCGACTATTTGGTTCTTTTTAGTAAGAAACCGGTTCCAAAGTTTTCGGGCTGACTCCCCGGGCTGTTGAATTATATGACTCAAATCGTCCGCGTCCGGAGGTCGGACGTAAGTCCCCTGAAAATTTGCCCGAAAAGCATCTTCGAGCTCTTCCCAGCTTCCAATGGAACTTTAGGGGAGGCTCTTAAGCCACTGCCGAGCTGGCCCTTTGAGTTTGAGGGGTAAATACTTAATGGTGTGGAGGTCATCTCCTCGAGCCATATGGATATGGAGGATATAATCCTCAATCCAAACACCAGGGTCTGTTGTTCCGTCGTATGCCTCTATATTTATGGGTTTGAATCCCTCTGGAAATTCATGATCCAGCACCTCATCGGTGAAACATAGGGGGTGTGTGGCACCCCTGTATCCGGGTGTACCGCGTTCTTCGGATGTTTGTTGTGTTGCATTGTATGCTGGAGCGCGCTTACGTGGTCCATAGATGGATCTGGTTGTGCCGTCCTTTTGATGCGAGTCCTCGCGTGGATCGCGTATTGGCTTATGTGCGGCGTTGTTTGCTGCTCTATGTTGGCCGTGAGGTCGCCTATCCGGCCAGATGGCTATTTTGATTTTTGGTTGTGGGGGATCTAAGGCCTCCTCATCGAATTCAGGTAGCAACTTCCGCTTCGGGTAGCTCTTGGTGGGGCGATTACCGCCGTACTTTGCTGTTGTGTTGAGTACTTTGCTCCATCTGATTTGGAGTGTGTCTTGCGCAACCTTGAGCCTTTGCTTCTGCTTTTTTAGACTCCTCGCGGTGGCAATGAGCCTTTGATGGGCATTCTGTTGCTCCGGGTGTCCGTCGGTGTGACGTCATCTGGACTATGATCTCTGACAGAGTCGGGTTGTTCGGCTTGATTCTCCATGTTGCCGTGGTCCGGCAATGGTTCCCCCTGCTCTAACGCTGGGTCTGTATGATCGTTGTTTCTGCCGAGGCGGGATTTGGGGCGGCGCTTACGCCGCCGTTTTTACTGCTTCTTGAGGGAACAACCCTTCGTTGCGTCCTTCCGTTCCTCGTTGTCGTTTTCCTTTGGTGTGTACACCATGTATACGTCATGTGGTGAAGTGGGCATCCAGTGCCCTGGGGGCAGTGGTTCCTGTTCGTCTCCTGCATCATCGTACATACCGTCGATGTATTCAGAGTCGGAGTCGAGCATGTCGGTTAAGTCATCGACGGTGGCTATTAAGTGGGTGGTGGGTGGGCGGCAAATTTCTTCGTCATCCGCATCCCAATTCTACCGGGCATAGTTCGGCCAAGATTCTCCTGACAAGGAGAGAGACTTTAATGACTTCAGTATATCACCGAAGGGCGAGTGTTGAAAGACATCCACGGAGGTAAACTCCATGATTGGCGCCCAACCGGATTCGATCGGAACGGGCGCAGGCGGTTCGGAGTCCGTGGCCGGAGAAGTATCCGGCAGTTCAACAACATGGCTTTCGTGCATGGTAAAGTCGATGTTCGGCTCGATCGCCGCTGAGGGTAAGGCCTCCGTGGTGGGGTCCATCCACCCGTCCGCGGAAGGCGCAACTGGCTCCGAATTGAGGGTCGGAGCGGCCGCCGGTGCGATCTCCTTAACACTGTCCGATGGTAGAGCTAAGTCGTACTCATCATGACCGCGTGACACACATGGCAGAGGCTCGAATCCGTTGAAGATCAAGTCTCCACGGATATAGGCCGCGTAGTTTGAGCTTTCAAACCTGACCTGGTGGCCAGGGGCGTAACTTTCAATCTGCTCCAGATGGCCAAGTGAATTGGCCCGCAGTGCAAAGCCGCCGAACACGAAGATCTGTCCGGGGAGAAAAGTCTCACCCTAGACTGCATCGCTATCGATGATAGTAGGAGCCATCAAGCCTAACGGGGACGACATAGAGGAACTCTCAATGAAAGCACCAATGTCTGTGTCAAAACCGGCGGATCTCGGGTAGGGGGTCCCGAACTGTGCGTCTAAGGTGGATAGTAACAGGTGGCAGGGGACACAATGTTTTACCCAGGTTCGGGCCCTCTTGATGGAGGTAAAACCCTACGTCCTGCTTGATTAATATTGATGATATGGGTAGTACAAGAGTAGATCTACCACGAGATCGGAGAGGCTAAACCCCAGAAGCTAGCCTATGGTATGATTGTATGTTGTCCTACAGACAAAAACCCTCCGGTTTATATAGACACCGGAGAGGTTAGGGTTACACAAGGTCGGTTACAAAGGAGGAGATACACATATCTGTATTGCCTAGCTTGCCTCCCACGCCAAGTAGAGTCCCATCCAGACACGAGACGAAGTCTTCAATCCTGTATCTTCATAGTCTAACAGTCCGGCCAATGGATATAGTCCGGCTGTCCGAAGACCCCCTTATCCAGGACTCCCATAATCGGAGTGACAAATCCTAATCTCGATCTATGCCAACTCAACAAGTACCATCGGAGACACCCGTAGAGCACCTTTATAATCACCTAGTTACGTTGTGACATTTGGTAGCACACAAAGTGTTCCTCCGGTATTCGGGAGTTGCATAATCTCATAGTCAGAGGAACATGTATAAGTCATGAAGAAAGCAGTAGCAACAAACTAAACGATCATCGTGCTAAGCTAACGGAATGGGTCAAGTCAATCACATCATTCTCTAATGATGTGATCCCTTTAATCAAATGACAACTCATGTCTATGGCTAGGAAACTTAACCATCTTTGATTCAACGAGCTAGTCAAGTAGAGGCATACTAGTGACACTCTTTTTGTCTATGTATTCACACATGTACTAAGTTTCCGGTTAATACAATTCTAGCATGAATAGTAAATATTTATCATGATATAAGGAAATAAATAATAACTTTATTATTGCCTCTAGGGCATATTTCCTTCAAAACCTACGGGTCCATAGCTAGTAGCTAGATGGCTTCTTCTCTCTCTCTCTCTCTGATCTTCAATACGATGTTATCTTTGGAGGTCCATACCATATAATCTTTTTGCAGTGTGTTTGTTGGGATTCGATGAACAGTGGGTTTATGATTTGGAATATTCATTGGAAGTAATGGAGTCTTTGCTGAAGTTTATTATGCATGCTTTTTATAGCTTTGTATTTCTCTTCGATCTATCCATTTGGTTTGGCCTACTATAGATTGATTCATCTTCAGTGGGAGAGGTGCTTTGTAGTGGGTTCAATCTTGCAATGTCCTCACCCAGTGACAATAGGGGTAGCGAAGCACGTATTTGTATTGTTTCCATTAAGGGTAAAACGATGGAGTTTAATCATATTGCTTGGTTTTATTCTATCTACATCATGTCATCTTGCTTAAAGCGTTTGTTTGTCATGAACTTGATACCATAGATGCATGCTGGATAGCGGTCGATTGGCGGAGTAATAGAAGTAAATGCAGAATCGTTTCAATCTACTTGCCACGGACGTGATGCCTATATACACGATCATTGCCATGAATATCGTCATAACTATGCACTTTTTTATCAATTGCCCAACAGTAATTTGTCTAACCACTGTATGCTATGTTTCAACAGAGAAGCCTCTAGTGAAAACTATGGCCCACGGGTCTACTTTAATCATATTGCTAAACCAAAATTACCTTGCTGCAATTTTACTTTTCAATTTATCTATCTATCATTGTCATATTTAATCCTTGCAAGTAATGAGTTCAAGGGGATTGACAACTCTCTTGCCCACGTTTGGTGTAAGTATTTGCTCTTGTGTGTGTAGGTGCTGCTTACTAGGAATTTGCTTGGATCTCCTATTTGTTCGATAACCTTTGGTTCTCACTGAGGGAAATACTATCCGCTATTATATTGCTTCACCCTTCCTCTTTGGTGAAAATCCCAACACAGCTCACAAGTAGCACCCTGATGTCTACTAAACAACCTTCTTCTTGTAGACGTTGTTGGGCCTCCAAGTGCGGAGGTTTGTAGGACAATAGCAAATTTCCCTCAAGTGAGATGACCTAAGGTTTATCAATCCATAGGAGGCATAGAATGAAGATGGTCTCTCTCAAGCAACCCTGCAACCAAATAACAAAGAGTCTCTTGTGTCCCCACACACCCAATACAATGGTAAATTGTATAGGTGCACTAGTTCGGCGAAGAGATGGTGATACAAGTGGTATATGGCGGTAGATAAAGGTTTTTGTAATCTGAAAATATGAAAACAGCAAGGTAACTAATGATAAAAGTGAGCACAAACGGTATTGCAATGCTAGGAAACAAGGCCTAGGGTTCATACTTTCATTAGTGCAAGTCCTCTCAACAATAATAACATAATTGGATCATATAACTATCCCTCAACATGCAACAAAGAGTCACTCCAAAGTCACTAATAGCGGAGAACAAACGAAGAGATTATGGTAGAGTACGAAACCACATCAAAGTTATCCTTTCTGATCGATCTATTCAAGAGTCCGTAGTAAAATAACATGAAGCTATTCTTTCCGTTCAATCTATCATAGAGTTCATACTAGAATAACACCTTAAGACACAAATCAACCAAAACCCTAATGTCACCTAGATACTCCCATGCCACCTCAAGTATCCGTGGGTATGATTATACGATATGCATCACACAATCTTAGATTCATCTATTCAAACCAACACAAAGAACTTCAAAGAGTACCCCAAAGATTCTACTAGAGAGTCAAGACAAAAACGTGTGCCAACCCCTATGCATAGGTTCATGGGCGGAACCCGCAAGTTGATCACCAAAACATACATCAAGTGGATCAATAGAATACCCCATTGTCACCACGGGTATCCCACGCAAGACATACATCAAGTGTTCTCAAATCTTTAAAGACTCAACCCGATAAGATTACTTCAAAGGGGAAACTCAATTCATTACAAGAGAGTCGAGGGGGAAAGAAAACATCATAGGATCCAACTATAATAGCAAAGCTCGCGATACATCAAGATCGTATCATCTCAAGAACACGAGAGAGAGAGAGAGAGAGATCAAACACATAGCTACGGGTACATACCCTCAGCCCTGAGGGAAAACTACTACCTCCTCGTCATGGAGAGCGCCGGGATGATGAAGATGGCCACCGGAGAGGGATTCCCCCTCCAGCAGGGTGCCGAAATAGTTCTAGATTGGTTTTCAGTGGCTACAGAGGCTTCTGGCGGCGGAACTCCCAATCTATTCTGCTCCCCAAAGTTTTTAGGGTATATGGATATATATAGGAGGAAGAAGTACGTCGGTGGATCTCCGGGCTATCCACGAGGCAGGGGGGCGCACCCAGGGGGGTGGGGGCGCCCCCACCCTCGTGGGAAGCCCGGGACTCTCCTGGTCCATCTCTGATACTCCGTGGGCTTCTTTTGGTCCAAAAATAAGTTCCGTGAAGTTTTAGGTCAATTGGGCTCCATTTGATTTTCCTTTTCTGCGATACTCTAAAACAAGGAAAAAACAGAAACTGGCACTGGGATCTATGTTAATAGGTTAGTCCCAAAAATCATATAAAATAGCATATAAATGCATATAAAACATCCAAGGTTGATAATATAATAGCATGGAACAATAAAAAATTATAGATATGTTGGAGACGTATCACACCCCTATTGGGGAACGTAGTAATTTTAAAAAAATCCTACGCACACGCAAGATCTATCATGGTGTTTCATAGCAACGAGAGGGGAAGAGTGTTGTCCATGTACGCTCGTAGACCGTAAGCGGAAGCGTTATGACAATGCGGTTGATGTAGTTGTACGTCTTCACGATCCTATCAATCCGAGTACCGAAAGTACGACACCTCTGCGATCTGCACACGTTCGGCTCGATAACGTCCCACGAACTCTTGATCTAGTTGAGTGTCGAGGGAGAGCTTCGTCAGCACGACGGCATGATGACAGTGATGATGAAGCTACCGGCGCAGGGCTTCGCCTAAGCACTACGACGATATGACCGAGGTGGATTATGGTGGGGGGGGGGCACTGCACACGGCTAAGAGATCAATGATCAACTTGTGTGTTCTAGGGTGCCCCTGCCCCCGTATATAAAGGAGCATGGGGGAGGCCGTCCGGCCCTTGGGACGCGCCAGGAGAGGAGAGTCCTCCTCCTAGTAGGAGTATGATGACCCACAAGTATAGGGGATCTATCGTAGTCCTTTAGATAAGTAAGAGTGTCGAACCCAACGAGGAGCAGAAGGAAATGATAAGCGGTTTTCAGCAAGGTATTCTCTACAAGCACTGAAATAATAGGTAACAGATAGTTTTGTGATAGGATAATTTGTAACGAGTAACAAGTAACAAAAGTAAATAAAGTGCAGCAAGGTGGCCCAATCCTTTTTGTAGTAAAGGACAAGCCTGGACAAACTCTTATATAGAGAAAAGCGCTCCCGAGGACACATGGGAATATTGTCAAGCTAATTTTCATCACATTCTTATGATTCACGTTCGGTAATTTGATAATTTGGTATGTGGGTGGACCAGTGCTTGGGTACTGTCCTTACTTGGACAAGCATCCCACTAATGATTAACCTCTATTGCAAGCATCCGCAACTACAACGAAAGTATTAAGGTAAACCTAACCATAGCATGAAACATATGGTTCCAAATCAGCCCCTTACGAAGCAATGCATAAACTAGGGTTTAAGCTTCTGTCACTCTAGCAACCCAGCTTCTACTTATTACTTCCCAATTCCTTCCTCTAGGTCTGAATAATGGTGAAGTGTTATGTAGTCGATGTTCACATAACTCCACTAGAGGGTAGACAACATACATCTCATCAAAATATCGAACGAATACCAAATTCACATGACTACTAATAGCAAGACTTCTCCCATGTCCTCAGGAACAAACGTAACTACTCACAAAGCATATTCATCTTCATAATCAGAGGAGTATTAATAGGTATATAGGATCCGAACATATGATCTTCCACCAAGTAAACCAACTAGCATCAACTACAAGGAGTAATCAACACTAGTAGCAACCCACAGGTACCAATCCCGGACTTAGAGACAAGAATTGGATACAAGAGATGGACTAGGGTTTGAGAGGAGATGGTGCTGGTGAAGATGTTGATGGAGATTGACCCCCTCCTGATGAGAGGATCGTTGGCAATGATTTCCCCCTCCCGGAGGGAAGTTTCCCCGGCAGAACAGCTCCGCCAGAGCCCTAGATTGGTTCTGCCTCCTGGCGGCGGAGTCTCGTCCGGAAAGATGGCTTATGATTTTTTCTCATCGAAAGACTCCATATAGCAGAAGATGGCCATCGGAGGGCCAGCAGGGGGACCACGAGGTAGGGGGGTGCGCCCCCCACCCTCGTGGGCAGGGTGTGGCCCCCCTGGTGGCACTTAGTATTTTTTATATATTCTGAAAACGTCTTCCGTGAAGTTTCAGGACTTTTGGAGCAGTGCAGAATAGGTCTCTAATATTTGCTCCTGTTCCATCCCAGAATCCTAGCTGCCGGCATTCTCCCTCTTTATGTAAACCTTGTAAAATAAGAGAGAATAGGCATAAGTATTGTGACATAATGTGTAATAACAGCCCATAATGCAATAAATATCAATATAAAAGCATGATGCAAAATGGACGTATCAACTCCCCCAAGCTTAGACCTCGCTTGTCCTCAAGCGAAAGCCGAAATCGAAAAATATGTCCACATGTTTAGAGATAGAGGTGTCGATAAAAGTAAAATACGGACATGAGGGCATCATGATCATTCTTAGAACAACAACTTACATAATTCTTTTCATATGATCTCTCATTCTAGAGTAATAATTCAATCACAATTTCAAGTATGAATCATAAACTTCATTGAAAACTAACAAACTATAATCTCAGTCATTGGAGCAATTGCAATTTATCATAACATAGGAAAGAGTCAATATAAGAGCTTTTCAGCAAGTCCACATACTCAACTATCATATAGTATTTCACAATTGCTAACACTCATGCAACACTTATGGGTATGGAGTTTTAATCGGACACAGATAAAGAAAGGGGCTTATAGTTTTGCCTCCCAACGTTTTACTTCAAGGGTAATGTCAACAATAATAGTTCATGAAAACTCACATCCAATTAGCCATATATACTAGGATCTTTCCAACATACTATGCTTGCCAAAGGATAAAATGTAAAAAGGAAGGGTGAAGATCACCACGAATCTTATGCAAGGTAGGAGATAAAAGTAAAAGATAGGCCCTTCGCAGAGAGAAGCAGAGGTTGTCATGCGCTTTTATGGTTGGATGCACAAAATCTTAATGCGAAAGAACATCACTTTATATTGCCACTTGTGATATGGATCTTTATTATGCAGTCTGTCGCTTTTATTTCTTCCATATCACACGATCGTATAAAGTTTATTTTCTCCCACACTAATAAGTCATACATATTTAGAGAGCAATTTTTGTTGCTTGCACCGATGAAAACTTGGAGGATCTTACTCAATCCATAGGTAGGTATGGTGGACTCTCATGGCAAAACTGGTTTAAGGGTATTTGGAAGCACAAGTAGTATCTCTACTTGGTGCGATGAATTTGGCTAGCATGAGGGGGAAAGTCAAGCTCAACCATGTTGGATGATCCATGACAATATAATTTATCTCAGATGTAAGAAAACATAACCCATTACGTTGTCTTCCTTGTCCAACATCAACTCTTTAGCATGTCATATTTTAATGAGTGCTCACAATCATAAAATATGCCCAAGATAGTATATTTATATGTGAAGACCTCTCTTTCTTTATACTTCCTATTAATTGCAACGATGACCAAAACTATGTTTGTCAACTCTCAACAACTTTTATTCATCATACTTTTTCTATGTGAGCTCATTACTCTCCATAAGATCCATATGATCTCTATGTTTCCTTTTTTTATTTATTTCTCTTTTCTTTTATTCACTTAGGATCGTGGCAAAATAATCAAGCCCTTGACTCAACATTAATCTTTATTATATATAGTGCACAGACTCGATTACATAGAAGGATCATAAAGCAAAACTCAAAACTAGATCATGCCATAAACTTTATTCTACTAGATCAAGATAACCAAAAGGATCGAACTAAGAAAAACGGTAAAGATAAAAGTGATGGTGATACGATACCTGGGCACTCCCCCAAGCTTCGCAGTTGCCAAGGGGAGTGCCCATACCCATGTGATTATGTCTCTCTTTTCGGGGCTGGTGATGTGATATTCTTGGCGATGATGCCCCTCGGGATACGATTCTCCTCCTCGAGCTTATTGACTTGCTGCTTGAGGTCCATTATTTCCTTCCGGAGTTTTCCTGTAACAGCCAAAGCTCCCTGCACCCAAGGGTGCTGCATAGCTGCGGGAGAACGAGGGACACTCTTTTTCATATTCTCATAAGAAAGAAATCTAACATTGGAAGGGATAACCGAGTTTCGAATAGCCGAGCTCTGCAGTTCTCCCATTGTGAATCCAGCTCAGAAGCAGGAAGTGACTTCTTGATCCTCTTCCATGGCATCTATCCTCTTCAACTCAGACTCCATCTCTTCCTCTGTTGCTGGCCCAAAGAGGTCAACATTGTTGTTTGTCATTGATCTCGGCGCCGGATGAGACACCCGGCTCTCCCCGACTGACTCTTGCGAAGACATCTTGCTTTAATCCGCAGCAGCAACAGCTCGAAACAGAAACAAAGGATAATTGCGTGATACAAGAGTCAAAACCCCTGGGAGATTATATAATGAATTTTTACCAACCAAAATACGTATTCTGCAAGAAAACGGAGTCCGGAGAGCGCACGAGGTGCCCACGAGGTAGGGGGGCGCGCCTAGTAGGGTAGGGCGCGCCCTCCACCCTCGTGTCCTTCCCGGATTACTTCTTATTTTTCGATTTTTATAAATATTCCAAAACATAGAAATATTGCCTTAAAAACTGTTTTGGAGTCGGTTTACTTACCCTACCACATACCTATTCCTTTCCGTAGTCTGAAACGTTCCGGAAAGTGTCTCTTATGTATTCCTCTGGGTTACGGTTTCAATAACATTGGTGTCGGTGTCAAAACCGGCGGATCTCGGGTAGGGGGTCCCGAACCGTGCGTCTAAGGCGGATGGTAACAGGAGGCAGGGGACACGATGTTTTACCCAGGTTCGGGCCCTGTTGATGGAGGTAAAACCCTACGTCCTGCTTGATTATTCTTGATAATATGAGTAGTACAAGAGTTGATCTACCATGAGATCAGAGAGGCTAAACCCTAGAAGCTAGCCTATGGTATGATTGTCTGTTTTCCTACAGACTAAAACTCTCCGGTTTATATAGACACTGGAGGAGGCTAGGGTTATACAAGGTCGGTTACAAAGGAGGAGATATGCATATCCGTATTGCCTAGCTTGCCTTCCACACCAAGTAGAGTCCCATCCGGACACGGGACGAAGTCTTCAATCTCGTATCTTCATAGTCCAACAGTCCGGCCAAAGGATATAGTCTGGCTGTCCGGAGACCCCCTAATCCAGGACTCCCTCAGTAGCCCCTGAACCAGGCTTCAATGACGATGAGTCCGGCGCGCAGTGTCATCTTTGACATTGCAAGGCGAGTTCCTCCTCCGAATACACCACAGAAGAGTTTGAATACAAGGATAGTGTCCGACCCTGCAAAATAAGTTCCACATACCATCGTAGAGAGAATAATATTTCCACAAATCCAATCTGCTGACACGTTTTGGCAGCATGACATCACGCCACGGCCTGGTAATTATTTGAACTGTTTTTCTTTAACCAGCCCCGCACATAACGAGAGGCGGTTTCTTGACACGTCTTGTCAAAGCAGAGATCGTGTTCCCTTTATCACGGGATTCTCATCAATACAAACATGGGTAACCCAACCGTGCCTGTTGGTATGACTCCTAGATCTTAGGTAAGTCTCGAACGGCCACGAGGAGGACGTCTGATATTCATCCCCTTTATAAAGGGACAAGGCCTTTTTCCTTTTTCCCTCCCGTGCTCAATCGAATCCTTCCCCCGCCTTGAGTTCTAACACCCAAAGCCTAGGTCAGGTGCCTCGGACCTTCAATCATGTCCGGATCCAGCCTTCAAGGCCGGTGGATGCCTTCCTCTGTCACGGAGGAGGACATCAAGAAGTTGAGGGAGGCCAGATATCTGACCGCCGAAATTTCGCATAGGCTGCCCGCCCGAGGGCAGGTCGTCCCTACTCCCAAACCCAACGAGAGTGTTGTGTTCGTCTCCCACTTCCTCCGAGGACTAGGCCTCACTCTGGATCCCTTTGTTAGGGGTCTCATGTTCTATTACGGGCTGGATTTTCACGATCTGGCCCCGGATTCCCTTCTTCACATCTCGTCATTTATTGTCATTTGTGAGGCCTTCCTCCGCATTACCCCTCACTTCGGCCTGTGGCTCAAGACCTTCGATGTGAAGCCGAAGATGGTTGAAGGGCAGTAGGCAGCGTGCGTAGGTGCTCTAATAAGCAAAATTGTTGACGCTCCATGGCCAAAGGGTTCCTTTCCAGAGGTGTCCGAATTGTGGCAACGGGAGTGGTTTTACGTCACAGCTCCCCGAAGTGCCAAGTGGGTAGCTGCCCCCACCTTTCGCTCGGGCCCTCCACCACAACTAATGTCATGGATCAGCAGGGGGCTGAGCTGGGGTCCAGCCAAGGACGTGCCAATACTACAGAGCCGTATCCGAGATCTCTTCGATGGAGATTTCCATCTGGTTATGGTAATGCAAGTTATGCTGGTTCGTCGAGTCCAGCCTTGCAAACGCCGGCCCCTCTGCATGTGGGAATTCAACCCAGAAGGACCGTGCACTATTCAGAATTTCCTTGGCATGACGCATGAGGAGATGTACAAATCATTCTTCGGACCCCAAATAGAGTGTCCGGACACTACCGAGGACGTGGGCCTGAGCTGCAACCGCCCCGCTCCCCAAGTAAGTAATCCCATGGACGAACACACTGTCCTTTTATTTGTCATGACATCATTCTGAAGAATCGCTCTTTGACCAGGACTGGATAACAAAGCCAAAGATGATCCGGTGTTCGGCCCCCCTTCCTGAAGGCTTGGACAATCCGGTGCTGGAAAAGATGTTCGAGCCAGCACCTTGTCTAGTGCCCTCAAAGGAAGATGAAGGGGGGGGGAATAAAGAGGGCGAAAGCGGGCCTCCATCGCTACCTATTCCAATCGAGGGAATGAGCTCCTCCGTGAGGGAGGATAACCAAGGGGAAGAATCTGACATTCTCTCTCCCCGGGGAAGGAAGAGGTCTACCTCTGAAGATCCGGAAACTAAGGTTTCCAAACAGGAGAAGAAATCTCCGCCAGAGGGACCTGCCTCGGAGGGTACTCTTGCCGCACAATGTCCGCACGGGGATCAGCCCTCTACCGAGCTGTAAGTAAAAGGGTATTCAATAATGAAAATATCTTGCTCTATTCCTGAGGAAAATAATCGAAGCATTTATCTTGCAGTTCGGATCTTAGCCCTTCTCAGCAGAGCTCGTCTTCGGGGGATCTTCTTCCGGAGATGATGGAGAGCAAAACGCCTCCCCCTGGCACACCGCCTTATGAAGCGGGCGACCCCGAGGTGTCGTCGCGGAGGGCTTCTCCTGATCCGGCAAGGCCAGAAGGTAATCCTATGTCCACCCGAAGTCCTCAGTATCCGGCTCTCGAAGAGAGCAATCAAAAGAGTCCGGCACCGTCTGGTGTGCGGTCGGATGTACGGAGGGATCTGCTGGAGAAATCAGCTATCTCAGAAGAGCACCGCACATTGATGGGTATGGTGATTGAAAGGATTTCATCCGCCAAAAGCGGGCTGCATGAAGCCTTCATGAGTCTACTGACGGGTTTTGAGGTACGTGAAATGATGTACATTTTTTAAAGTACCGCACATTTTTAGATGTGCCTTGTGTAGATAGTAGCCCCTGAGACTCTGGTTGTCGTTGAAAACGGCGGCAAACAGAGGATCATAGTCCCAGGCAATAACCAGACTACCTTTATGTGCAGGTGGTGGAGGCTCCGGTGGCTAGCCGGACTGATGGGTATGCCAAACTAAAGCGGCAGCTGGATGCGGCAGATGACGACATCGTGCTTGTCAACAAGTGGCTTGACGAGGCGCATGGTCAGTGATTTTTCTGGCGATTGTCACATAATAAGAGCAGCCTGATGCCAGTATCTTTAATATGTTGTGACTGCAGATGGAGCAGCCACCGTGGAGACCCTTCAGGCGGAGCTTACCCGAGCCAAGGAGCAAGCAAGGAGTAGAAATGCGGCCACTTTACAGGCGGCCGAAGAGTTAAGGGCCGAACAGGCCGCACATTGTGAGAGCAAAGAAAAAATTGCCAAGATGGCCGTGGAGTTAAAAGATGCTGCTGACCGTTACCGACTTCTTGAAGAGGAAAACCGGGCGAAAGCGACGGACCTGGAGAAGGCCCGGGTGGCTGCCAAGGAAGCCCGCTCCAAAATTAGAGCTATGAAGGAGGAGCTGAATCAAGCTGCAGATATCGTGTCTGGGAAGCCTTTCTTGTTGCGGACTAAGTTCGGAGATCCGAAGTATGCTCCACTGGACCGGCTATGGAGTTCTGCGGACGCGTACATGGATTTGGCTGCCAGCGCTGCTGATGCCGCCGAGTACTTCAAGGATCAGAAAGGTCCCGAAGTGGAGAAGCTGTTATGGTCACAGTTTCACGCTCCAGTCCATCCGCTGCTGCTGAATGAGCGATTGACCGGTTGGGCTGAGCTCCATAGGTTGTCCGGACTTGCCATGAGGTCCGTTGTGGATGACCTGTGGCCGGGAGGGCCAAGGCCGAGTAGCTACTTTAGCTTAGTGCAACAATTACTTGAAGCTGTGCCACGCATCGATGTTGTAAAGAGATCAGCATGCATAGAAGGTGCGCGGATGGCCCTTGCCCGTGTCAAAACATACTGGGCGGAGATGGAGGCCACCACTGTTGCGACACAGGGTTCGGCCATAGGCCGAGTGGCTGCCGAGCACTACTTTGAAAAAGTCCTTGAAGGCGCTTGTTCGATAGAGGTGCAGTGCTCGAAGAATATTATTTTCCAGTGACATGTAGTCCCATTGTACAAACAATGTTTTATTGAATTTATCAAGGCTGTATTTATACTTTTGCCCAAAAGTGCTATGATGCCTCCTGTGCGGCCGTTTATGTATATATGTATATAACCTGAAAGATGGCAGTCGTCGGCTTCAGCCCCCACGCACATAATGCGGGGGTGTTCACAGAAGATGCATGTTCACACTTGATCCAATGTCTTGGTCCATTAAGGAGGTGATAGCGCAGCGAGCTAGGCAACCGGACTATAATGCTTTAACACTTTCACTTAGCCAGAGGAGTTTGACAGTGGGGCTACTATATAGCCCCTGGTGGCTCTGCGCTCATCCGGATTCGGGGCGCGTACATGCCTGGCCAGGAAACTGCCCTTCATTAAGGCGGAGGAATCCCGAAGATTCCGCTAGGTCATCGAGTGGTTGACCAGTCTCACGCTATATCATGACAGTCAATTTTCGGCTTTCTCTACTGAGGTGCTCGTCCGGATGAACCAGGGCACAATCGCAGTAGTTCTCTTGGTGCCGCCTTAGCCGATAGAGCGCAACATAAGGCAGCAAAACACAGGAGCCGGGCAAACCCAACATTTGACCAAAGACATGATTCGGAGCTGATGCATATAAGGCCAAACTCGCGACGCCGAACACTCCCTAAGGTATTCAGTCTTTATGATGTAAACCGGGCCTAAACAGTGCCCGTTGTAATAAGCCGCTGGTGTCCAGGTATGTGCAATATTCTGACGTGGCCACATGCCAATACGTCAGCATCCTTCTCAATTGTACTGAGAATCCGAGGGATGTGTATTAACAAGAGACAGTAAAAAAAGGTTTACGCGTGGTCTTAATCTAAAAAGAATCCTTGGAACGGGTCCCTGCTGCACGTCTGCGCCTGTGTCTCCGTTGTGCCGTATTCTGGATGGGTGTAGCACGATGGTCATCTGAAAAAGAGAGGAACTTAATTGAAAAGTTGCCGTGCAAAAGGTAAGTTATACTAAATAAACAATATATAGTTTGAAATGAGTAAAGTTTAGCCTAATTGCCACTTGTGCGCGCGTGTTGAGCCCCTTGTATTGTAATAGGGGTATAGCCACCGAACCTATATCAATTACATATAGCTGCACCATACTCGTCCAACCGTGTCCGTGGTCTTAACGACCTGTCAGATGCTTTAGTTGTGAGGCCGTTTAGTGTGCGGCTGCCAAGGCAGCCGCGCGGTCTTCCGCGCGCAAGCGCTCAATATTTCCATTTACTGTAATGATGCCACATGGACCGGGCATTTTAAGCATGAGGGAAGCGTAATGCGGTATTGCGTTAAAGCGAGCGAAAGCTTCACGTCCGAGTAGTGCTTGATAGCCACTTTGGAACGAGCGATGTGGAAGGTTAAATTTTCGCTGCGGAAGTTATCGGGGCCGAATATAACCTCTAGTAGTAGGGAGCCCGTGCAATGGGATTCTGGGCCTGTCATTACTCATTTAAAGGTAGTATTGCTATGGCTAATTTTTGTTGGGTCTATCCCCATTTTGCAGACACTGTCCTGATATATCCGGTTTAAAGTACTGCCGCCGTCCATCAGGACTCGTGTGAAGTGGTATCCTTCAATTATCGGGTCAAACACCAAGGCAGCCCATCCTGCACGCCGGATACTTGCCGAGTAATCTCGATGGTCGAAGGTGATTGGTTGGGACGACCAGTGGCACAACTCCGCCATGATAGGCCCTAGGACATGTGTCTCTAGGAGTGCCGCTTTGTTTCTCCCCTTTGTCACGTGTAACACATTTACTGTTTTAACTTCTGGTGGGAATTTCTTTTGTTCCCCAGTGCTTTGCTTGCGAGGCTCGTCCTCGTCTTCGCTTGGTGTATCCTGCCCCTTGTGTTTGGCGTTGAGCTTGCCGGACTGCTTGAAGACCCAACATTCTCTATGGGTATGATTCGCAGGTTTATCGGGGGTGCTGTGGATCTGACATATTTTGTCCAGAATCTTGTTTAGGGTGGACAGTTTGTCTCTGTTTCCTTTAGAGGGCAGCTTTTGCTGACCTAGCTGAAAGCTTCTGAATCTGGTGTTTACCGCCGTGCTCTTTGGGTTGTCTTCTTTATTTCGGCACTTGTTTTTGCTGCGTCATGGTTTCCCATTTTCGTCCCTGACTTCGGATGTACTTGGGTCGCTGGTGCTGCACCGGGCTAACCAGCTGTCCTCGCCCGCGCAAAAGCGGGTCACGAGGCTTGTTAATGCTGCCATTGTTCTCGGCTTTTGTTGGCCAAGGTGTCTGGCGAGCCATTCGTCTCGAACGCTGTCCTTGAAAGCTGCTAAGGCTTCGGCGTCCGGACAGTCGACTATTTGGTTCTTTTTAGTGAGAAACCTGTTCCAAAGCTTTCGGGCTGACTCTCCGGGCTGTTGAGTTATATGACTTAAATCGTCTACATCCGGTGGTCGGACATAGGTCCCTTGAAGATTTGCCCGAAAAGCATCTTTGAGCTCTTCCCAGCTTCCAATGGAGTTTTCGGGGAGGCTTTTAAGCCAGAGCCGAGCTGGCCCTTTGAGCTTGAGGGGTAAGTACTTGATGGCGTGGAGATTGTCTCCTCGAGCCATGTGGATATGGAGGATGTAGTCCTCAATCTAGACCCCAGGGTCTGTCGTTCCGTCGTACGCCTCTATGTTTACGGGTTTGAATCCCTCTGGAAATTCGTGGTCCAGCACCTCATCGGTGAAACATAGGGGGTGTGCGGCACCCCTGTATTTGGGTGTACCGTGGTGTTGGGATGTTTGTTGTGTTGCGTTGCATACTGGAGCACGCTTGCGTGGCCCATAGATGGATCTGGTTGCGCCGTACTTTTGATGCGAGCCCTCATGTGGGTCGCGTACTGGCTTATGTGTGGCGTCGTTTGCCGCTCTATGTTGGCCATGAGGACGTCTATCCGACCGGATGGCCATTTTGTTTTTTGATTGCGGGGGATCTAAGGCCTCCTCATCAAATTTAGGTAGCAGCTTTCGCTTCGGGTAGCTCTTGGTATGGCGATTACCGCCGTACTTCGCTGCAGTGTTGATTACTTCACTCCATCTGATTCTGAGTGTGTCTTGTGCAGTCCTGCAGTTATCTTCGACGGAGTCGGGTTGTTCTGTTTGATTCTCCGTGTTGCCCTGGTCGGACGATGGTTCAATACCGTGTTTGTCGTCCGCTGGCTCGCCTTGCTGTATTGCTGGGTTTATATAATCGCTGCTTCTGCCGAGGCGGGATTTGGAGCGGCGCTTACGCCGCCGCTTTGACTACTTCTTGAGGGAACAACCCTTCGCTGCGTCCTTCCGTTCCTCGTCGTTGTTTTCTTTGGGTGTGTCCACCATGTATACATCATATGATGAAGTGGGCGTCCAGTGCCCTGTGGGCAGTGGTTCCTGTTTGTCTCCTGCATCGTCGTCCATACCGTTGATGTCTTCGGAGTCGAAGTCGAGCATGTCGGTCAAGTCGTCGATAGTGGCTACTAAGTGGGCGGTGGGTGGGCGGCGAATTTCTTCGTCCTCCGCATCCCAATCCTATCGAACATAGTTCGACCAGGACTCTCCTGACAGGGAGAGAGACCTTAATGAGTTCAGCATGTCGCCGAAGGGCGAGGGCCGAAAGATATCCACGGAGGTGAACTCCATGATCGCCGCCCAGTCGGATTCGATAGGCACGGGCGCAGGCGGTTCGGAGTTCGTGGCCGGGGGAGAATCTGGCAATTCGGCGTCACGGGGTAAGGTCAATACTCGGCTCGATCGCTGATGAGAGTGCGGCCTCCGTGGCGGGGTCCATCCACCCGTCCATGGATGGCGCAATTGGCTCCGAATTGAGGGTCGGAGCGGTTGTCGGTGCGGTTTCCTGAACAATGTCCGGTGGTAGAGCTAAATCATGCTCATCGTGACCGTGCAGCGCACTTGGCAGGGACTCGAATCCGTCGAAGATCAAGTCTCCACGAATGTCGGCCGCGTAGTTTAAGCTTCCAAACCTGACCTGGTGGCCAGGGGCGTAACTCTCGATCTGCTCCAGATGGCCAAGCAAGTTGGCCCGCAGTGCGAAGCCGCCGCATACAAAGATCTGTCCGGGGAGAAAAGTCTCACCCTGGACTGCATCGCTATCGATGATCGAAGTAGCCATCAAGCCTAATGACGACGACACAGAGGAACTCTCAATGAAAGCACCAATGTCGGTGTCAAAACCGGCGGATCTCGGGTAGGGGGTCCCAAACTGTGTGTCTAAGGCGGATGGTAACAAGAGGCAGGGGACATGATGTTTTACCCAAGTTCGGGCCCTCTTGATGGAGGTAAAACCCTACGTCCTGCTTGATTATTCTTGATAATATGAGTAGTACAAGAGTTGATCTACCACGAGATCAGAGAGGCTAAACCCTAGAAGCTAGCCTATGGTATGATTGTCTGTTTTCCTACGGACTAAAACTCTCCAGTTTATATAGACACCGGAGGAGGCTAGGGTTATACAAGGTCGGTTACAAAGGAGGAGATATGCATATCCGTATTGCCTAGCTTGCCTTCCACGCCAAGTAGAGTCCCATCCAGACACGGGACGAAGTCTTCAATCTCGTATCTTCATAGTCCAACAGTCCGACCAAAGGATATAGTCCGGCTGTCCGGAGACCCCTAATCCAGGACTCGCTCAATTGGTTTCAATATTTATGGGATTACCTGAGATATAATGTTTGATTCTTTGGCCGTTCACCACCTTCGGATTTATGCCTTCGAAGTTGTTTATTTTTATGGCACCGGAACGATAGACCTCCTCGATAATTTAAGGACCTTCCCATTTAGAGAGAAGTTTTCCTGCAAAAAATCTTAAACAAGAGTTGTATAGCAATACATAATCACCTACATTAAACTCACGCTTTTGTATCCTTTTATCATGTCATCTTTTAACTTTTTCTTTAAACAACTTGGCATTTTCGTAGGCTTGGGTTCTCCATTCATCGAGTGAGCTAATATCAAATAACCTCTTTTCACCGGCAAGTTAAAAATCATAATTGAGCTCTTTAATAGCCCAATATGCCTTGTGTTCTAGTTCGAGAGGTAAGTGACATGCTTTTCCATAAACCATTTTATACGGAGACATACCCATATGATTTTTATATGCGGTTCTATAGACCCATAATGCATCATCAAGTTTCTTGGACCAATTCTTTCTAGACCTATTGACAATCTTTTGCAAAATTAATTTGAGCTCTCTATTACTCAATTTTACTTGACCACTAGACTGAGGGTGATAAGGAGATGCAATTCTATGATTAACATCATACTTAGCAAGCATTTTACGGAAAGCACCATGAATAAAATGTGAACCACCATCAGTCATTAAATATCTAGGGACTCCAAATCTTGGAAAAATAACTTCTTTAAGCATTTTAATAGAAGTGTTATGATCAGCACTACTAGTTGGAATAGCTTCGACCCACTTAGTAACGTAATCAACATCGACTAAAATATGTGTATATCCATTAGAGGCAGGAAAAGGTCCCATATAGTCAAAGCCCCAAACATCAAATGGTTCAATAACGAGTGAATAGTTCATAGGCATTTCTTGACGTCTACTAATATTACCAATTCTTTGACATTCATCACAAGACAAGACAAACTTACAGGCATCCTTGAAGAGAGTAGGCCAATAAAAACCAGATTGCAATACCTTATGTGCAGTTCTATCTCCAGCATGGTGTCCTCCATAAGCTTCGGAGTGACACTTGCGTAGGATCTGTTCCTATTCATGCTCAGGTACACAACGTCTAATAACACCATCTACTCCTTTATAAAGATGTGGATCATCCCAAAAGTAATGCCTCAAATCATAGAAGAACTTTTTCTTTTGCTAGTACGTGAAAATAGGTGGTATGAATTCGGCAACAATGTAATTAGCATAATCAGCAAACCATGGAGCAGTATGAGAAGCATTTATGACATTTAATTGCTCATCAGGAAAGCTATCATCAATAGGTAGTGGGTCATCAAGCACATTTTCTAACCTAGACAAGTTGTCTGCAATGGGGTTCTCAGCTCCCTTTCTATCAATAATATGTAAATCAAATTCTTATAGCAAGAGAACCCATCTAATATGTCTAGGTTTAGCATCTTTCTTTTCCATAAGATATTTAATAGCAGCATGATCAGAATGAATAGTTACTTTAGAATCAACAATATAAGGTCTGAACTTATCACAAGCAAACACAACTGCTAAGAATTCTTTTTCAGTAGTAGCATAATTTCTTAGAGCATTGTCTAGGGTTTTACTAGCATATTGAATAATGCTTAATTTCTTATCAACTCTTTGCCCTAGAACATCACCTATAGCATAATCACTAGCATCACACATAATTTCAAAGGGTAAATTCCAATCAGGTGGCTGAACAATAGGTGCAGAGATCAATGCTTTCTTAAGCATTTCAAATGCTTCTACACAATCATCATCAAAGACAAATGGTATATCTTTTTGTAATAAATTAGTCAGAGGCCGAGAATTTTTTGAGAAGTCCTTAATGAACCTCCTATAAAATCCGGCGTGACCAAGGAAACTTCTTATACCTTTGATGTCCTTGGGGCATGGCATCTTTTCAATAGCATCAACCTTGGCTTTATCAACTTCAATACCTCTTTCAGAAACTTTATGCCCCAATACAATACCTTCATTAACCATGAAGTGGCACTTTTCCCAATTCAAGACAAGATTAGTTTCTTCACATCTCTGCAAAACTCGATCAAGGTTGCTCAAGCAATCATCAAAAGAAGATCCATAGACGGAGATATCGTCCATGAAAACCTCACAAATCTTTTCACAAAAGTCAGAGAATATAGCCATCATGCATCTTTCAAAGGTAGCAGGTGCATTACATAAACCAAAAGGCATACGTCTATAAGCAAAAGTACCAAAAGGGCAAGTAAAAGTAGTCTTTGATTGATCCTTGGCTGAGACAGGTATTTGAGAGAAACCAGAATAACCATCTAGAAAGCAAAAATGTGTATGTTTGGATAATCTTTCTAGCATTTGATCGATAAAAGGTAAGGGGTAATGATCCTTTTTAGTGGCCTTATTTAATTTGCGGAAATCAATTACCATCCTATAACCTGTAATAATTCTTTGAGGAATCAATTCATCTTTATCATTAGGAATGACAGTAATACCTCCCTTCTTCGGGACACAATGGACAGGACTTACCCACTGACTATCAGCAACGGGATAGATTATACCTGCCTCAAGGAGCATTAGTATTTCCTTTCTTACCACTTCTTTCATTTTAGGATTCAGCCGTCGTTGATGATCACGAACTGGTTTAGCATATTCTTCCAAATTTATTTTATGTTGACATAGAGTGGGACTAATGCCCTCAAGATCATCAAGAGTATACCCAATAGCAGCACGGTGCTTCTTTAGAGTTTTCAATAATCTCTCTTCCTCATGCTCTGAAAGGTTAGCACTAATAATAACAAGATATATCTTTTTCTCATCAAGATAAGCATATTTAAGAGTATCAGGCAATGGTTTAAGCTCAAACACGGGATCACCCTTGGGTGGAGGAGGATCCCCTAGGATTTCAACAGGCAAATTTTGTTTCAGAATAGGTTCCTGTTTAAAGAATACTTCATCTATTTCCCTTCTTTCATTCATAAACATATCATTTTCATGGTCTAGCAAATATTGCTCTAAAGGATCACTAGGAGGTACGGCAATAGAAGCAAGACCAATAATTTCATCCTCACTAGGTAATTCTTCTTCACGGTGTTGTCTACTAAATTTAGAGAAATTAAATTCATGAGACATATCATCTAAACCGATAGTAACAACATCCTTTTTGCAATCAATCTTAGCATTAACAGTGTTCAAGAAGGGTCTACCAAATATAATGTGACAAAAGCTATCTTGTGGGGAACCAAGAACAAGAAAATCAGCAGGATATTTAGTTTTCCGACACAAGACTGCAACATCTCTAACAATTCCCATTGGTGAAATAGTATCTCTATTGGCAAGTTTAATTGTGACATCAATATCTTCTATCTCAGCAGGTGCAATATCATGCATAATTTCTTTGTATAAGTTGTAAGGTATTGCACTAGCACTAGCACCCATATCACATAAGCCATGATAACAATGATCTCCTATTTTAACAGAAATAACAAGCATGCCTACCACCAGTCTGTTTTTATCTTTTGCACAAGGTTTAGCAATTCTAGCAGTCTCATCAAGGAAATGAGTAACATGCCCATCAATATTATCAGACAAGAGATCTTTAACAATAGCAATATTAGGTTCAACTTTAATTTGCTCAGAAGGTGTATACGTTTTAATATTGCTTTTACGAATCATAGTTGAAGCTTTAGCATGATCTTTTATCCTAACAGGAAAAGGTGGTTTCTCAACATAAGCGGTAGGAACAATAGGATCATTATAAGTGACAGTCTTTTCTTCAACTTTAATTGGTGCAGCTACTTTTACTTCTATGGGAGGATGATATTTAAACCACTTCTCCCTAGGGAGATCAACATGAGTAGCAAAAGATTCATAGAAAGAAGCTACTATTTCGGAGTTAAGTCCATATTTAATGCTAAATTTACAGAAAACATCGGTATCCATAAAAGATTTAACACAATCAAACTTAGGTGTCATACCTAACTCCTTACCTTTGTCGAGGTCCCAATGTTCAGAGTTGCATTTAATTATTTCCAATAAATCCCATTTGAATTCAATAGTCTTCGTCATAAAAGAGCCAGCACAAGAAGTATCGAGCATGGTGCGATTGTTATCAGAAAGCCGAGCATATAAATTTTGAATAATCATCTCTCTTGAGAGCTCATGATTGGGGCATGAATATAACATTGATTTAAGCCTCCCCCAAGCTTGACCAATGCTTTCTCCTTCGCGAGGCCAGAAATTATATATATAAATGCGATCACGATGAACAAGATGCATAGGATAAAACTTCTAATGAAATTCCAATTTCAATCGTTTGTAGTTCCATGACCCCGTATCATCACATAGCCTATACCATGTCAATGCATCTCCCTTCAAATATAAAGGGAAGACCTTCTTCTTAATAACATCTCCGGGCACACCTGCAAGCTTAAATAATCCACAAACTTCATCCACATATATCACTACTGAAAATAGGGAATTTTCCATCAGCCAGCTCTTTGCCATCTGCCAGCTGATGGCAAAGAACGTCTTTGCCATCTGCTTATAAAAAATAGATGGCAAAGAACTGATAGACGGCAAAGAACATGGTTGCCATCAGCCAATTCTTTACCATCTGCTAGTGGATGGCAAATAATCTTTGCCATTTGCCAGCAGATGGCAAAGAGGTTGGCAAATCCTGTGGCCGTCAAACGTCTAACAGCGTACGAGCCCCACCTCTTTGCCATCTGCCAGCAGACGGCAAAGATTCTTTGCCATGTGCTGGCACATGGCAAAGAGATGGGTTATTTTTTCCAGGTAAAAAAACTGTGGGGTTATCCCCTCCCTCTCTCCCCACCCATCCAGGTAAAAAAAAAACAACCGCCCCGTCGCTCCCCTGCCCTGTCGCTGGCCGCGTCACTCCCCCGCCCCGTCGCCGTCGCTCCCCCGCCCTGTCACCGGCCCTCCCCCGCCCCGTCG
>NC_041392.1:152143365-152152829 GCF_002162155.2 Triticum dicoccoides | reverse complement strand
CGTTGCCTTCGCTCCCCCGCCCCGTCGCCGCCCCTCCCCCGGCCTAACTGTGGGTCAGGCCGGCCGCCGCCGGCGCCAAGCCCCCCAGAGACGCCACGACCTCCACCGCGCAGGAGCAATGAGAGCAGGAGCATCAGCTCGCCTCCTTGTGGTGCGGTGCCTACGAGGAGCCGTCGCCTTCACCGTCGGTGTCCTCGATGGAGGCGCTATGTGTGGGGATCATCAGGTTCGGCAACTTCGGGTAGTTCATCGCCAGGGGCATCCAGCGGCAGGGCCACGCCATGCTGGCCACCTCCAGATCCGACTACTCCGACTACTGCTCCGCCCACGGGATTCGCTTCTTCAGGTGACCAGCCATGCCAACCCACGAACCTATCTTTCTTCTATTCCAGTCGGGATGCAACTGCAAGGGGATCGATTGATCATGCTGTGAAATGCTAACAACAACAGAAGCTTGGAGGCGCTGTGCGAGGAGCAGCCGGACATGCTGCTGGTTTGCAGCTCCATCCTCTCCACGGAGTCTGTCGTCCGCGCCATCCCCCTCGCCAAGCTCCGCCCCGACACCATCGTCGCCAATGTGCTCTCCGTCAAGCAGTTCCCCCACAACCTCCTCCTCGAGGTACTTACATCAGCTACAAATCTTCAACCCAAACTATACTTACCATTGTTGATCACACCAGTACCAATACCACTATTTGCGTATGAAAAGTTGGTTTAAGTGGCTTCTTAGTACTCCCATCTTTGGTCTCTGTCATCCGCTATCTTGATGAGATCATGATATCGTGTGCTAGTTGGGTCCATATGATTATTATTACTTCCAATAGTGTTTACTTTCTCTATAGATATTTAAACCAATCTGAGAGATTCTAACAAATTTTAGCATGCCAGCCAGGCTAAAATGAATCACTGAAAGTTTATTGGAGTTTGCGAGTAAACCATATTATATGCTTTAGCTTACAAAAGTTGAAAGTAAGCTCTAAATATTATATGCTTTAGTTGATGGTAAAATACTTGATACCTTCATTGACATAAAAAATTGATCATTACATTTATGATAAATATGTTACTGTTTTCACGAACAATCGGCTAAATATCTTTTATAAAAATTATATATACTCAGTTCCCATCTGGTTGGTACATATCCGGCAAATTTGTGCCTCACTTCTACTTTGTGCCCATATAATCACAATGGGGGCCGTGGCTGATTTATCTAGCATTACAGACTAAATGGCAATTTATCTCGAGCAGTTTTCTACCATCCACGTCCTCCTTATGCCCATATAATCACAATGGAGTCATGGCTGATTCTGTATCCAGCATTAGAGACTAACTTGCAATTTATCTCAAACATTTTTCTAACACCCATGTCCTCTTTATGCCCATATAATCACAATGGGGTCGTGGCTGATTTTGTATCCCACATTACATACTAACTTGCAATTTATCTCAAACATTTTTCTACACTCGTGTCCTCTTTATGGTATCAACGTGAAATACGAATTATATTTAGGTTTACACAAATTGTAATATATTCTTTGATTACATAAATCACAACTAATCTTTAGCTGGTTGGTCTACTCTATTTATTTACTTCAGCCTATGGATTATCCTACTATATTTTATTGGACAATCATAGATCCTATATTATTATGTTTGCGGGGAATAATAAATCAAATATGATGTTAAATGGTGCCCATACAGAAGAGTGTAGATCAATTAGTTGAACATTGGTCACTGGTCTTAATTCAGTAGGGTGTGCCTGAGTTTCTTCTTGCTTTCATATGCATGACATATGAGTACATATGCTGGCCATCTACTATAAACATACCATATAAATACACAAATATGTAGGCTGCAGCAGGTTCCCTTGTGTCTGTTGGTCGATGACTACGTTTTGTTAAAATGCTGCAACATGCAGTCTCATCAGTAATCGTCGGATGGATCTCACATGCAGTCTCATCAGTACATGAAGGTAATTACCTATTCTTAAGGCATTGTACTTAGTTTCCTTGATTTGATTCATAGGCGTAGCACTCAAATTTCTCTTGCTTAACTTAGGTGCCCCCGAGATGGTGTGCGGACAAGATGAACTGTTGGGAGGCGTTGGTGGATGAGTGGTGCTCTCCCCAATGGCGCGTCGCCCACAACATTGCAAAGGAGAAATGTCTCAAAATGAAAGGTGTGCCACACCATCTAGGCAGCGTCAACCTACATGGGTACGGGAAAAACTGGGTATGTGTGGTTTGCTTGATGATTCATGCAAATTCATTCTTTGTGCTAGTTGGAGTCCTTAACTAATACTCTGTTCCTCTCTTTTAGTCAAAACACAACAAGGCTCCAGTGCCAGAGCTGTTCGACCTCTATGGCATGTCCAATATTGCACCGTACAAGAAGGCCAAGGCATTCTCTGAGTCTGACCTCGAAAATGCAAAGAACTTCAGCAACGAGGCCTCCCACCACAAGATGGTGCAGTACGTTAAGCAGGGGAAGGCGAGGAAAGGGCCGGACTTTAACTCGAGCCGGCCTCTTGATCCAGAGCTGCTGATGATATCTGGTGGCGGGAGGTCCCATGGCTCATTAGCCATTGGTAATGGACTGATACGTTGTAGTATCACTCTCCCGCAGATCAAGAAGCGCCAGACCAGCTCTGATCCTGAGATACCGCCTCGTTTACGACCAGTGGAAATCGAATTCCAGGTTTGTTATATGGACTCAGTAGCCTTTCCTCCATTACATTGTGTTTGCGGCCGTCGATGATTACAATGCTAACGAGTGGTGTTGCAGGCTGCTATTGAGGCAGAGAGAACGAAGACCCAGGCTGCTTTTGAGGAGAGGGACCGGCAGTTGGCGGAGAGGGACCGGCAGGCGGCGGAGAGGGACAGGGAGAATGAGGAGAGGACGGCTAGGCTGTTGTAGGAGGAGAGGAACCGGAACGACTCGGCTAACCGGGCCATGTACGATATCTTTATGGTAAGTTTCTTCTGCATATTAGCTAAATCATGCACGCATTGTTCCTTTCATTAGTAACTAATATGACTGACTCGTCAAAACCAAATGTGCAGTCCATGTGCGAGAAGAACGGCCAGACCCCTCCGCCGATGCCAGTCATTGCTCCGGCGGGCACGATGAGTTTCATTTGAACGGTCATTAGTTACTAGTCTTCACATTTGAGTTGCATCATGCTAACGATACATTGGAAATAATCTTTGGTGCAGGGTAACTCCCGACAAGCATCGACCGATCCTTCTCCGTCTTCCACTGGCGCGACCGGTCCTACACCTACACCTACACCTACACCTCCATGATGATGGTAAGTTTCCCAAGTGTTTTGCTTAATAGAGTTTTGTTGTGATGCCATGTTGTATCTACACATATCATGCATAATGTGTGTATGTTTGAAATGCATTGTATGTGTGGGATTCGACACCTAGTCGTGTGCCTTTGGTAGCCTTCCATACAGGGAAATGCCTCCTAGTGCTTCCACTGAGCCATGGTAGTTCGCTACTGCTCCGGAACACATGGATTGACCGGCATGTGTCCTTCTTTGCTCCTGTGTCTGTCCCTACGGGGAAATGTCACGCGGTGTATCACTGAAGTCCTTGTAGCTTGCTACGACTTGGTTGCACTTGCTGATGACCGACACGTGCATTGCTGGGTCATGTATGCCTGTCCCTGTACGTTTGTGCCACCTTGGTTCTATGACTAGTCATGTCGGCCCGGGTTCTCTGCCATATGGATACTAGCGACATAATCATATACTTAGCATTGTTTCCTCCAAAATGACTCAATATGCTTAGCTAGCTCAAAAATGACATATTAAGCTTAATTAGCTCCAAAATGACATATTTAACCTAGGATAGCTCTAAAATGACCTATACTTAGCATTTTTCCTCTAAAATGACTTAATATGCTTAGCTTACTCTAAAATGACATAATATGATTAAGAAATGACATATTTTAGCTCCTAAATGACTTCACATGCTTAGCTAGCTCCCAAATGACATAATAACCTTACTTAGCTCTAGAATGACCTTAGCATGGTTTACACCAAAATGACTTAGTATGCTTAGCTAGCTCAAAAATGACATAATAACCATACTTAGCTCCAAAATGACCTATTTTATAGATATAAGTTGCATCATAATAATCTTCACATTTTAGTTGCATCATAATAATCTTCTTCTTCTAGTCTTCTTCTTCTAACTTTCTTCTTTCCCATTTTACAGATTTGCTTAAGATCACGGAAGCTTGGGTTGATGGAGTGCTTGTATTTAGTTTTTGTTTTGACCTTGTGAAACTTGTTACCTATGGATGAAACTGTGTAATATTGATGAAACTATGTATATGTACGGATGAAACTTGCTACTATTGGTAACATGTATTGGATATATGTGTTCATGACTTTTGGTAATATGTGTGAAATATGTTATATTGGTCATATAAATATATTTGTGTTTCATATTCTGTGAAAATGAATTGATATAAGAAAAAACAAAATTAAATGGGGGCAATATAGTCACTTTGCCATCTGTTGGCAGATGGCAAAGAGCTTTGCCATCAGCTGGCAGATGGCAAAGAGGCCACATGTCATCTACATGTAAAATTTGGGCTGGCCTATTTGGGCTCTTTGCCATCTGCCAGCAGATGGCAAAGATCTTTGCCATGTGCTGGCAGACGGCAAAGCATGCAGCCTTTGCCATCAGCTGGCACACGGCAAAGACCTTCATACTTTGCCATCTGCTGGCAGACGGCAAAGAGCCTGCAGCCTTTGCCGTCTGCTGGCTGATGGTAAAGAGCCTGCAACCTTTGCCATCTACTGGCTGATGGCAAAGTATGCCGTTAGCCTTCTAACGGGGCTAACCCCGTTAAGAGGCTTTGCCATCTGCCAGCTGATGGCAAAGCCACATGCTCTTTGCCCTCAGCCAGCAGACGGCAAAGAAGCCTTTGCCGGCAGGGTTTCAGAAAAACTGTTTGCCATCTGCTGGCAGATGGCAAAGCCTTTGCCATCAGCCGACCATGCCTTTGCCATCTGCCATGGCAGATGGCAAAGTGCCAGATTCCAGTAGTGTATTAGGTGCTCATCATGATGCTTTGTTCCATCTCCTGCAAAAGGATTAGCTAGCAGTTTTTCTAACATACCCGAAGGAATTTCAAAGCAGACATTTTCATTTTCACTAGGTTCAGTAGGTTAAGGAGAAACTCTTTGCTCTACTGGTCGGGGTGAAGATACCCCGAACAAGCCCCTCAAAGGATTACTTTCCATAGCAACAAGTGATAGTAAATTTCGGCACACTATATATTTTTTCCTTACCAAATTCCACCTACCAAAGGCGCTTCACTCCCCGGCAACGGCGCCAAAAAAGAGTCTTGATGACCCACAAGTATAGGGGATATATCGTAGTCCTTTTGATAAGTAAGAGTGTCGAACTCAATGAGGAGCAGAAGGAAATGATAAGCGGTTTTCAGCAAGGTATTATCTGCAAGCACTGAAATAATAGGTAACAGATAGTTTTGTGATAGGATAATTTGTAACGAGTAACAAGTAACAAAAGTAAATAAAGTGCAGCAAGGTGGCCCAATCCTTTTTGTAGCAAAGGACAAGCCTGGACAAACTCTTATATGGAGAAAAGCGCTCCCGAGGACACATGGGAATATCGTCAAGCTAGTTTTCATCACGTTCATATGATTCGCGTTCGGTACTTTGATAATTTGGTATGTGGGTGGACCGGTGCTTGGGTACTGTCCTTACTTGTACAAGCATCCCACTTATGATTAACCTCTATTGCAAGCATCTTCAACTACAACAAAAGTATTAAGGTAAACCTAACCATAGCATGGAACATATGGATCCAAATCAGCCCCTTACGAAGCAACGCATAAACTAGGGTTTAAGCTTCTGTCACTCTAGCAACCCATCATCTACTTATTACTTCCCAATGCCTTCCTCTAGGTCCGAATAATGGTGAAGTGTTATGTAGTCGACGTTCACATAACACCAATAGAGGGTAGACAACATACATCTCATCAAAATATCAAACGAATACCAAATTCACATGACTACTAATAGCAAGACTTCTCCCATGTCCTCAGGAACAAACGTAACTACTCACAAAGCATATTCATGTTCATAATCAGAGGAGTATTAATATGCATATAGGATCTGAACATACGATCTTCCACCAAGTAAACCAACTAGCATCAACTACAAGGAGTAATCAACACTACTAGCAACCCACAGGTACCAATCCCGGACATAGAGACAAGAATTGGATACAAGAGATGAACTAGGGTTTGAGAGGAGATGGTGCTGGTGAAGATGTTGATGGAGATTAACCCCCTCCCGATGAGAGGATCATTGGAGATGACAATGGCGATGATTTCCCCCTCCCGGAGGGAAGTTTCCCCGGCAGAACAGCTCTGCCAGAGCCCTAGATTGGTTCCGCCAAGGTTCCGCCTCGTGGCGGCGGAGTCTCGTCTGGAAAGATGGTTTATGATTTTTTTCTCATCGAAAGACTCCATATAGAAGAAGATGGCCACCGGAGGGCCACCAGGGGGCCCACGAGGTAGGGGGGCGCGCTTAGGGGGGTAGGGCGCGCCCCCACCCTCGTGTGCAGGGTGTGGCCCCCCTGGTGAACTTCTTGCGCTCAGTAATTTTTATATATTCTGAAAACGTCTTCCGTGAAGTTTCAGGACTTTTGGAGCTGTGCAGAATAGGTCTCTAATATTTGCTCCTTTTCCAGCCCAGAATCCCAGCTGCCGGCATTCTCCCTCTTTATGTAAACCTTGTAAAATAAGAGAGAATAGGCATAAGTATTGTGACATAATGTGTAATAATAGTCCATAATGCAATAAATATCGATATAAACGCATGATGCAAAATGGACGTATTAGAGTAGGACTCCCCTTTTCCTAGTCCTACTAGGAGGGGGAAGGAAGGAGGAGAGGGAGAAGGAAAGGGGGGCGCCGCCCCCCTCCCCAGTCCAATTCGGACTAGAGGGGGAGGAGGCGTGCGGCCTGCCCTGGCCGGCCCTCTCTCTCCACTAAGGCCCATGTGGCCCATTAGTTCCCTGGGGGGTTCCGGTAACCCCTCCGGCACTCCGTCTTTCTCCGAAATCACCTAGAACACTTTCAGTGTCCGAATATAGCCGTCCAATATATCGATCTTTATGTCTTGACCATTTCGAGACTCCTTGTCATGTCCGTGATCATATGAGGGACTCCAAACTAGCTTCGGTACATCAAAACACATAAACTCATAATACCGATCGTCACCGAACGTTAGGCGTGCGGACCCTACAGGTTCGAGAACTATGTAGACATGACCGAGACTCATCTCCGATCAATAGCCAATAGCTCAACCTGGATGCTCATATTGGTTCCTACATATTCTACGAAGATCTTCATCAGTCAAACCGCACAACAATATACGTTGTTCCCTTCGTCATCGGTATGTTACTTGCCCAAGATTCGATCATCGGTATCTCAATACCTAGTTCAATCTCATTACCGACAAGTCTCTTTACTCGTTCTGTAATGCATCATCCCATAACTAACTCATTAGTCACATTGCTTGCAAGGCTTATAGTGATGTGCATTACCGAGAGGGCCCAGAGATACCTCTTTGATACTCGAAGTGACAAATCCTAATCTCGATCTATGCCAATTCAACAAACACCATCAGAGACACCTGTAGAGCATCTTTATAGTCACCCAGTTACATTGTGACGTTTGATAGCACACTAAGTGTTCCTCCTGTATTCGGGAGTTGCATGATCTCATAGTCATAGGAACATGTATAAGTTATGGAGAAAGAAATAGCAACAAACTAAACGATCATCATGCTAAGCTAACAGATGAGTCAAGTCGATCACATCATTCTCTAATGATGTGATCACGTTAATCAAATGACAACTCATGTCTATGGTTGGGAAACATAACCATCATTGATTCAACGAGCTAGTCAAGTAGAGGCATACTAGTGACACTCTGTTTGTCTATGTATTCACACATGTACTAAATTTCTGGTTAATACAATTCTAGCATGAATAATAAACATTTATCATGATATAAGGAAATATAAATAACAACTTTGTTATTGCCTCTAGGGCATATTTCCTTCAGTCTCTCACTTGCACTAGAGTCAATAATCTATATTACATTGTAATGATTCTAACACCCATGGAGCCCTGGTGCTGATCATGTTTTGCTCATGAGAGAGGCTTAGTCAACGGGTCTGCAACATTCAGATTCGTATGTATCTTGCATATCTCTATGTCTCCCTCCTTGACTTGAATTGGATGGAATTGAAGTGTCACTTGATGTGCTTGGTTCTCTTGTGAAATTCGGATTCCTTTGCCAAGGCAATTGCACCAGTGTTGTCACAAAAGATTTTCATTGGACCCGAAGCACTAGGTATGACACCTAGATCGGATATGAACTCCTTCATCCAGACTCCTTCATTTGCTGCTTCTGAAGCAGCTATGTACTCCGCTTCACACCTAGATCCCGCCACGATGCTCTGCTTGGAACTGCACCAACTGACAGCTCCACCATTTAATAAAAACACGTATCCGGTTTGTGACTTAGAGCCATCCGGATCAGTGTCAAAGCTTGCATCGACGTAATCGTTTACGATGAGCTCTTTGTCACCTCCATATACGAGAAACATATCCTTAGTCCTTTTCAGGTATTTCAGGATGTTCTTGACTGCTATCCACTGATCCACTCCTGGATTACTTTGGTACCTCCCTGCTAAACTAATAGCAAGGCACACATAAGGTCTGGTACACAGCATTGCATACATGATAGAACCTATGGCTGAAGCATAGGGAATGACTTTCATTTTCTCTCCATCTTTTGCAGTGGTCGGGCATTGAGTCTGAATCAACTTCACACCTTGTAACACAGGCAAGAACCCTTTCTTTGTCTGATCCATTTTGAACTTCTTCAAAACTTTATCAAGGTATCACTACAAAAAAAGACACATCCGTGACATTTTGGACCGAACGAAATTTTTTCTGTCATACATATGACACTTCTATGACGATAATTGTGACAAAACCCGATATCATCATAGATGTGTTGGGCTCCTACTTCTACGACCAAAATCATGACAGAAAATGGGCTTTTCGTCCTGGGCGGGCCGGAGACGCAGCTGCATGACATTCTTTGGGCCGTCCATGACGGAAAAAACTGTGGTAGAAGCGAGGGCGAGGAAAATTTCGGGGAGTTCCCGGTTACGGTGGGAGGTCGGGGACGAGCGATGCGCATTTCTCTTGTACACGTATGCGCGTGTGTGTGAGGCGTTGGCTCTAACTAAACCCGAGCGAGGCGTTGGGCTCTAACTGAACCCAAGCGATTGCACTGCAGGCTACGCATTACTGAACCCAAGCGATCGATCGATGGCTGTTAACTGAACCTGATCGAGCAATTCCTTCGCTACTGCTGCTAACTGAAGCCGATCG
>NC_041392.1:152113293-152143115 GCF_002162155.2 Triticum dicoccoides | reverse complement strand
GACCCCGTGGTGTTGCCTCTGGATGAACAGGACCCCGTGGTGTTGCCTCTGGATGAACAGGACCCCGATCGATCGAGCCGGTTGGGGCTTGATGAACAGGACCCCGTGGAGGGCTGGATGAACAGGACCACCCCGTGGAGGGCAGGATGAACATTAGACGGTGGAGGGCAGGATGAACAGTAGCCCGTGGAGGGGTGGTTGAACAGGAGCCCATGGAGAGGTTTGGTTGAACAGTAGCCGGTGGAGTAGCGCGGTGGAGGCTGGATGAACAGGAACCCGTGGATGAACAGTCGTAGGTGGAGGCTGGAGGAGGTCAACGGTGGATGAACAATAGCTCGTGGAGGCTGGAGGGGGTCGACAGTGGAGATGAACAGTATCTTGTGGAGTCCCGTTTTGCGGTACGCCACACCCCTCTCGATGAACAGGACCCCCTTTTCGACCGTAGCGCTCCAACACAAGTCCGTTTCCTCCGTTTTGCGGTACGCCACACCCCTCCCGATGAACAGGACCCTCGTTTCGACCGTAGGAGGTCTGTTTCTTCCGTTTTGCGGTAAGCCAGACCCCTCCTGATGAACAGGATCCCGTTTCGAACATGGCCGGTCGAACACAAGGCCGTTTCCTCCGTTGTGCGGTGCGCCAGGCCTCGTTTCCATCGCATGTTCCGTCCAAGCCCTCCCGATGAACATGACGCATTTTGTTGCCTCCCGATGAACACGACGCATTCCGTTGCCTCCCCATGAACACCACGCATTCCGTTGCCTCCCCATGAACACGACGCATTCCGCTGCCTCCCCATGAACACGACAATGACGTTGTTTCTCCGTTCCGACCCAGCCATGTACACGAGCCCTGGCCGTACATATGCGCGAGTAGGCGTTCGAGACCCCGCCCGTATGTACACATACGTGACCGTATTTTCTTTCTTGCACCCTGGCCGCTGTACGTACGTGTACATGCTACGTGCGCGCCTCTACTACGACACGTGCGCGCCTCTACATCGACCAGTATATATTTACGTACACGTTCACGACCAGAATGACAACGCTACGTACGCTTCGACCAGGTGGGTCCCGACTGTCAGGCACTTCCTTGCGTGCGAAGATGTAGCTGGTGGGTCCCAGCAGTCAGGGGGTGACACGTCCATTTTGCATCATGCTTTTATATCGATATTTATTATATTATGGACTGTTATTTCACTTTATGTCACAATACTTATGGCTATTCTCTCTTATTTTACAAGGTTTACATAAGGAGGGAGAATGCTGGCAACTGGAATTCTGGTCTGGAAAAGGAGCAAATATTAGAGACCTATTCTGCGCAACTCCAAAAGTCCTAAAACTCCACGGAACATCTTAAAATAAATAAAGAAAAATACTCGCCAAAGATGAAGGCCAGGGGCCCCACACCCTACCTCGTGGGCCCCTGGTGGCTCCGACGTCCATCTTCAGCTATACGAAGTCTTTCGATGAGAAAAAAAGGAGGAGGAACCTTTCGGGATGAGACTCCGCCGCCACGAGGCGGAACCTTGGCAGAACCAATCTAGAGCTCCGGCAGAGCTATTCTGCCGGGGATAGTTCCCTCCGGGAGGGGGAAATCATCACCATCGTCATCACCAACGCTCCTCTCATCGGGAGAGGGCAATCTCCATCAACATCTTCATCGGCACCATCTCATCTCCAAACCCTAGTTCATCTCTTGTATCCAATTCTTCTCTCAAAGTTCGGGATTGGTGCTAGTAGGTTGCTAGTAGTGTTGATTACTCCTTGTAGTTGATGCTAGTTGGTTTATTTGATGAAAGATCATATGTTGAGATCTTATATGCATATTATTACCCCTCTGATTGTGAACATGAATATGCTTTGTGAGTAATTACGTTTGTTCATGAGGACAAGGGAGAAGTCTTGCTATCAGTAGTCATGTGAATTTTGTATTCGTTTGATATTTTGATAAGATGTATGTTGTCTAGCCTCTAGTGGTGTTATGTGAACGTCGACTACATAACACTTCACCATTATTTGGGCCTAGAGTAAGGCATTGGGAAGTAATAAGTAGATGACGGGTTGCTAGAGTGACAGAAGCTGAAACCCTAGTTTATGCGTTTCTTCGTAAGGGGTTGATTTGGATCCACATGTTCCATGCTATGGTTAGGTTTACCTTAATACTTTTGTTGTTGTTGCAGATTCTTGCAATAGAGGTTAGTCATAAGTGGGATGCTTGTTCAAGTAAGAACAACACCCAAGCATCGGTCCACCCACATATCAAATTATCAAAGTATCGAACGCGAATCATATGAACATGATGAAAACTAGCTTGACGATATTCCCATGTGTCCTCGGGAGCGCTTTTCCTATTATAAGAGTTTGTTCCGGCTTGTCCTTTGCTATAAAAAGGATTGGGCCACCTTGCTGCACTTTATTTACTTTTGTTACTTGTTTCTCGTTACAATTTATATTGTCACAAAACTATCTGTTACCACTTATTTCAGTACTTGCAGAGAATACCTTGCTGAAAACCGCTTATCATTTCCTTCTGCTCCTCGTTGGGTTCGACACTCTTACTTATCGAAAGGACTACAATAGATCCCCTATACTTGTGGGTCATCAAGACTCTTTTCTGGCGCCGTTGCCGGGGAGTGTAGCGCCTTTGGTAGGTGGAATTTGGTAAGGAGAAATTTATATAGTGTGCTGAAATTTACTGTCACTTGTTACTATGGAAAGTAATTCTTTGAGGGGCTTTTTCGGGGTATCTTCACCCCATCCAGTAGAGAAAAGAGTTGCTCCTCAAGCTACTAAACCTATTGAAAATGAAACTCCTTTTGAATTTCCTTCGGGTATGATGGAAAAACTGCTAGCTAACCCTTTTACAGGAGATGGAACAAAGCATCCTGATGAGCACTTAATATATGTGGATGAAGTTTGTGGATTATTTAAGCTTGCAGGTATACCCGATGATGTTGCTAAGAAGAAGGTCTTCCCTTTATCTTTGAAGGGAGACGCATTGATATGGTATAGGCTATGTGATGATATGAGATGATGGAAGTATAAAAGATTGAAATTGGAATTTCATCAAAAGTATTACCCTATGCATCTTGTTCATCATGATCACAATTATATATATGATTTCTGGCCTCGCGAAGGAGAAAGCATCGCTCAAGCTTGGGGGAGGCTTAAATCAATGTTATATTCATGCCCAAATCATGAGCTCTCGAGATAAATAATTATGCAAAGTTTTTATGCTCGGCTTTCTCATAATAATCAAACCATGCTCGATACTTCTTGTGCTGGCTCTTTTATGATGAAGACTATTGAATTCAGATGGAATTTATTGGATAGAATTAAACGCAACTCTGAAGATTGGGACCTCGACGAAGGTAAGGAGTCAGGCATGACACCTAAGTTTGATTGTGTTAAATCTTTTATGGATATCGATATTTTCCGTAAGTTTAGCACTAAATATGGACTTGACTCTGAGATAGTAGCTTCTTTCTGTGAATCTTTTGCTACTTATGTTGATCTCCCTAAGGAGAAGTGGTTTAAATATCATCCTCCCATAGAAGTAAAAGTAGCTGCACCTATTAAAGTTGAAGAAAAGACTGTCACTTATAATGATCCTATTGTTCCTACTTCTTATGTTGAGGAACCACCTTTCCCTGTTAGAATAAAGGATCATGCTAAAGCTTCAACTGTTGTTCATAAAAGCAATATTAGAACTTATACACCTCCTGAGCAAGTTAAAGTAGAACCTAATATTGCTATTGTTAAAGATCTCTTGTCTGATAATATTGATGGGCATGTTATTCAGTTCGATGGTGAAACTGCTAGAATTGCTAAGCCTTGTGATAAAGATAAACATAGACCTGTGTTAGGCGTACCTGTTATTTCTGTTAAAATAGGAGATCATTGTTATCATGGCTTATGTGATATGGGTGCGAGTGCTAGTGTTATACCACATACTTTATACGAAGAAATTAAGAATGAAATTGCACCTGCTGAGTTAGATGGTATTGATGTCACAATTAAACTTGCCAATAGAGATACTATTTCACCAATTGGGATTGTTAGAGATGTTGAAGTCTTGTGTGGGAAAACTAAATATCCTGCTGATTTTCTTGTTCTTACTTCTCCGCAAGATAGCTTTTGTCCCATTATATTTGGTAGACCCTTCTTGAACACTGTTAATGCTAGGATAGATTGCAAAAAGAATGTTGTTACTATTGGCTTGGATGATATGGTTCATGAGTTTAATTTCTCTAAATTTAGTAAACAACATCATGAGGAAGAATTACCTAGTAAGGATGAAATTATTGGACTTGCTTCTATTGCCGTACCTCCTAGTGATCCTTTAGAACACTATTTGCTAGACCATGAAAATGATATGTTCATGAATGAAAGAAGGGAAATAGATGAAGTATTCTTTAAACAGGAACCTATTCTGAATCACAATTTGCCTGTTGAAATTTTAGGGGATCCTCCTCCACCCAAGGGTGATCCCGTGTTTGAGCTTAAACCGTTGCCTGATAATCTTAAATATGCTTATCTTGATGAAAAGAAGATATATCATGTTATTATTAGTGCTAACCTTTCAGAGCATGAAGAAGAAAGATTATTGAAAACTCTGAAGAAGCACCGTGCTGCTATTGGATATACTCTTGATGATCTTAAGGGCATTAGTCCCACTCTATGTCAACATAAAATAAATTTGGAAGCAGATGCCAAACCAGTTCGTGATCCTCAACGACGTTTGAATCCTAAAATGAAAGAAGTGGTAAGAAAATAAATACTAAAGCTTCTGGAGGTAGGTATAATCTATCCCGTTGCTGATAGTGAGTGGGTACGTCCTGACCATTGTGTCCCTAAGAAGGGAGGTATTACTGTTGTTCCTAATGGTAAAGATGAATTGATTCCACAAAGAATTATCACAGGTTATAGGATGGTAATTGATTTCCGCAAATGAAATAAAGCTACTAAGAAAGATCATTACCCCTTACCTTTTATTGATCAAATGCTAGAAAGATTATGCAAAGATACACACTATTGCTTTCTAGATGGTTATTCTGGTTTCTCTCAAATACCTGTGTCGGCTAGAGATCAATCAAAGACTACTTTTACATGCCCTTTTGGTACTTTTGCTTATAGAGACGTATGCCTTTTGGTTTATGTAATGCACCTGCTACCTTTCAAAGATGCATGATGGCTATATTTCTGACTTTTGTGAAAAGAGTTGTGAGGTTTTCATGGACGATTTTTCCGTCTATGGTTCCTCTTTTGATGATTGCTTGAGCAATCTTGATCGAGTTTTGCAGAGATGTGAAGAAACTGGTCTTGTCTTGAATTGGGAAAAGTGCCACTTTATGGTTAATGAAGGTATTGTCTTGGGGCATAAAGTTTCTAAAAGAGGTATTGAAGTTGATAAAGCCAAGGTCGATGCTATTGAAAAGATGCCATGTCCCAAGGACATCAAAGGTATAAGAAGTTTCCTTGGTCACGTCGGATTTTACAGGAGGTTCATTAAGGACTTCTCAAAAATTTCCCGGCCTTTGACTAATTTATTACAAAAAGATATACCATTTGTCTTTGATGATGATTGTGTAGAAGCATTTGAAATACTTAAGAAAGCATTAGTCTCTGCACCTATTGTTCAGCCACCTGATTGGAATTTACCCTTTGAAATTATGTGTGATGCTAGCGATTATGCTGTAGGTGCTCTTCTAGGGCAAAGAGTTGATAAGAAATTAAATGTTATTCATTATGCTAGTAAGACTCTAGACAATGCTCAAAGAAATTATGCTACTACTGAAAAAGAGCTTTTAGCAGTTGTATTTGCTTGTGATAAGTTCAGACCTTATATTGTTGATTCTAAAGTAACTATTCAAACTGATCATGCTGCTATTAAATACCTTATGGAAAAGAAAGATGCTAAACCTAGACTTATTAGATGGGTTCTCTTGCTACAAGAATTTGATTTGCATATTGTTGATAGAAAGGGAGCTGAGAACCCCGTTACAGACAACTTGTCTAGGTTAGAAAATATTCCTGATGACCCACTACCTATTGATGATAGCTTTCTTGATGAACAATTAAATGTTATAAGTACTTCTCGTAGTACTCCATGGTATGCTGATTATGCTAATTATATTGTTGCGAAGTTTATACCACCTAGCTTCACATACCAGCAAAAGAAAAAGTTTTTCTATGACTTGAGACATTACTTTTGGGATGACCCACATCTTTATAAAGAAGGAGTAGATGGTGTTATTAGATGTTGTGTACCTGAGCATGAGCAGGAACAGATCCTACGCAATTGTCATTCCAAGGCTTATGGAGCACACCACGCTGGAGATAGAACTGCACATAAGGTATTGGAATCTGGTTTTTATTGGCCTACTCTCTTTAAGGATGCCCGTAAGTTTGTCTTGTCTTGTGATAAATGTCAAAGAATTGGTAATATTAGTAGACGTCAAGAAATGCCTATGAATTATTCTCTTGTTATTGAACCGTTTGATGTTTGGGGCTTTGATTATATGGGACCTTTTCCTGCCTCTAATGGATACACACATATTTTAGTTGCTGTTGATTACGTTACTAAGTGAGTAGAAGCTATTCCAACTAGTAGTCCTGATCATAACACTTATATTAAAATGCTTAAGGAAGTTATTTTCCCGAGGTTTGGAGTCCCTAGATATTTAATGACTGATGGTGGTTCACACTTTATTCATGGTGCTTTCCGTAAAATGCTTGCTATGTATGATGTTAATCATAGAATTGCATCTCTTATCACCCTCAGTCCAGTGGTCAAGTAGAGTTGGGCAATAGAGAGATCAAATTAATTTTGCAAAAGACTGTTAATAGGTCTAGAAAGAATTGGTCCAAGAAACTTGATGATGCATTATGGGCTTATAGAACTGCATACAAAAATCCTATGGGTATGTCTCCGTATAAAATGGTTTATGGAAAAGCATGTCACTTACCTCTTGAACTAGAACATAAGGCATATTGGGCTATTAAAGAGGTCAACTATGATTTTAAACTTCCCAGTGAGAAGAGGTTATTTGATATTAGCTCACTTGATGAATGGAGAACCCAAGCTTATGAAAATGCCAAGTTGTTTAAAGAAAAATTTAAAAGATGGCATGACAAAAGGATACAAAAGCGTGAGTTTAATGTAGGTGATTATGTATTGCTATACAACTCTCGTTTAAGACTTTTTGCAGGAAAACTTCTCTCGAAATGGGAAGGCACCTAGTTATCGAAGAGGTCTATCGTTCCAGTGCCATAAAGATCAACAACTTTGAAGGCACAAATCCGAAGGTGGTAAACGGTCAAAGAATTAAAAATTACATCTCAGGTAATCCCATAAATGTTGAAACCAATATTATTGAAACCGTAACACCGGAGGAATACATAAGGGACACTTTCCGGAATGTTTCAGACCCCGAAAAGGAATAGGTATGTGGTATGGTAAGTAAACCGACTCCAAAACAATTTTTAAGGCAACATTTCTCCATTTTGGAATATTTAGAAAAATAGAAAAATAAGTAGCAGTCCGGGAAGGACAGGAGGGCCCCACGAGGGTGGTGGGCGCGCCCCCTACCTCGTGAGCACCTCGTGTGCCTTCCGGACTCCGTTTTCTTACATGATACGTATTTTGGTCGGTAAAAATTCATTATATAATCTCCCGAAGGTTTTGACTCCTGTATCACGCAAATTTCCTCTGTTTTTTTTCGAGTTGTTGCTGCTGCAGATTAAATCAACATGTCTTCCCATGTTTCGGAAGGAGAAAGCTATGTGGATGATTACTTAGCAAATCCAAAGGTCTATGGAGATGTGGAACACGATGGATGGACCACGGAGGAAGAAGAGGACTATGAACCCAAGGGGAAGGAGGAGACAAGCTTACATGAAGATGAAGCACCATTACCTCAACCTGGGGACATGCACGTGCAGTTCAAAAATTCAAGTCTCCTTGATAGGGTAAAGAAACCCAAGTTCGAGTTTATCCCTTTTCGTCTATTGCAGGGAAATAAGCAGGACCTATGCAAAAAGATATTAACCGTGGAGTGGGAGATTGATGATCTGAGGGATCAAAATGCCGTCCTCAAGCGCAAATTAAGGGAGAAGCCTAAGCCATCAACTAAGCCAACATCACTACCACCTTCTTCACCGACAAAGGAGATTATAATCACATGGGTATGGGCACTCCCCTTGGCAACTGCCAAGCTTGGGGGAGGTGCCCCGGTATCGTATCACAATCACAACTCCTATCTTTACCGTTTTTTCTTAGTTCGATCCTATTAGTAGAATCTTGATCTAGTAGAATAAAGTTTATGGCATGATCTAGTTTTGAGTTTTGCTTTATGATCTATCTTTGTAATCGAGCCCTTGAGCTATATATAATAAAGATTAGTGTTGAGTCAAGGGCTTGATTATTTTTCCATGATCTTAGGTGAATAAAAGAAAGAGAAAAAGAAAAAAAAGAAAAAAAAGTTCATATTGATCTTATTGAGAGTAATGACTTCACATAGAAAGAGTATGATGATTAAAAGTTGTTGGGAGTTGGCAGACATAGCTTTGGTCATTGTTGCAATTAATAGGAAGTAATAAGGAAAGAGAGGTTTTCACATATAGATATATTATCATTGACATCTTTTATGATTGGCAGCACTCATTAAAATATGACATGCTAAAGGGTTGATGTTGGACAAGGAAGAAAACGTAATGAGTTATGTCTTTCTTATATCTGAGATAAAGTATGTTCTCATGGATCCTCTAACTTGTTGAGCTTGCCTTTTGTAACGTCCCGAGACCGATGTGCCACGTGTCCTCCAGTTATTCGCTGTTGTTTCCTTGTCATTGCTTGCGTGTCATGCATTGCATATCATGTCATCATGTGCATTTCATCTGCATACTTGTTCATCTTATGCATCCGAGCATTTTCCCCGTTGTCCGTTTTGCAATCCGGCGCTCCGTTCTCCTCCGGTGCTCATTTCTACCTTTCTTTCATGTGTGGGGATTAAACATTTCCAGATTGGACCGAGACTTGCCAAGTGGCCTTGGTTTACTAGCGGTAGACCGTCTGTCAAGTTTCGTACCATTTGGACTTCGTTTGATGCTCCAACGGTTAACCGAGGGACCGAGAAGGCCTCGTGTGTGTTGCAGCCCAACACCCTTCCAAAGTGGCCCAAAACCCACCTAAATCTGCTCCATCATGTCGGTCGTTCGATCACGATCGCGTGGCCGAAAACCGCACCTCATTTGGACTCTCCTAGCTCCGTCTACCTATAAATATGTGATCTCCTCTGAAATTCCCGGGTCTTCCCCTTCCTCCAACCCTAATTTTTCCCTCGCGCCGCGCCGGACATGTCCGGATCCGGCCGGACAAACCGCCGCCGCCGCCCCGCGCCCAATCCGGGCGTGCCACCTGTCGCCGGGCGCCTCCCTCCGCCCGAGGCCCGCCGGGCCCGAGGCGAGCCCCCGCGGCCCGGGCCATCGAGCGCCGCCACCCGGGTCTTCCTCTCCGCCACCTCAGCCACGCTTCTCTATCCTCTCCCGCCGGCGACGACCTGGCCGCGCCCCTGCCACGCGCCACGCACAGCCGCTCGCGTCGCCCCGGTTCCCGAAGATCCCGGATCCGGCGCCCCGCTTCCTCTCCGGCGAGCCATTGCGCCGCTCCGGCCATCCTTGCTGCTCCGACCACCGTGGCGCCATTCCCGTCCATCCTCGATCTCCGTGCTCCGGCGAGATCCGGTGGATCGTGACGAGATCCACCGGGATCTCATCCAAACACCCCGCCTCAGATCTGCACCGAGCCATCACGCACCGCTCCGTTCCCTTGACTTTCTCGGAGAGGTCCAATTTCTACCAAGTCCCCGAGTTTCCATGTTTCATATGCCCATGTTCATCGCATTGTAACTCCGCATCTGTAACTCCGTTTTGGGCCTATATCATATCAAAATGTTCGTCTCTGAGAGCACATCATTTCATCTCATTGCATCATTTTCATTTGAGTTCATCTTGATGCCCGAAATGCTGTTAGAAGAGTGCTACTTGAGATAATTGTCAGATCTGATGCTCCATTTGGATATTTGTCATATTTTGCCATGATTATTGTGTGCATAATACGCCCATGAGCTCTACATATGTTTTGTTAAGGGTTTTGCCATCTTACCAGAGGTGCAACCCATGTATTTTTGTGATGTGTGTGGTGACTAGCACAAGCTTGCCAAGTGGGGCACTTGGTAATGCTGATTTCAAGGACTTAGCATTTCCACCAAGTCCTTGATCTGTTTATCTCATATGGCCATATGTTCATGTTGTTTCCTAGTGATCCGTGCCTCTTTTGAGGATGATCAGTAAGGTTGTTTTGTTAATCTTGTAGTGCTCTATCCATCCATATCTTTGTTTGAAATTATGGAGCACCCTAGCCTAAGTCAATCGAGCTCTACTTTTGTCATTTCGTGAATCTGGGTAGATTGTCTACTTGTTAGCGATTTTGCCGATGATATTGTAGTTGATCCTTGCATGCTATGTTATTGTTCTTGCCATGTCTAGCTTGTATTTTGTGTATTCTTGATGGATGTATGCTTAGATTGTCATGCCTTGCTCTGTAGTGAGTGCATCGAGCTCGTAAAACATGCCTACTTGATATCTGTTTCAGCATGTTCCAGTTTTCACTAAGTCTGAGAACTGATTATGTTTTTGCCATGTTCACATGCTTGCAATTGTATTTTCTGATCCCTTTTGGCTCAACGTCACTAAGGGACTTTTGTTAAGCTCTTTGAGTAGCCCCATGCCATGCTTTACTTTGCCATGTTCAGGTCCTGTAGCATATAGTTTTGTGGCTCCGAAGAGTGCTATCTGATCTGAAATTCCAGGCTTGTGTTAATTTCACTAAGTCTGAAATCTGTTTACCGTTTGCATTTTTGCCATGCTTGTTTGAATCTGTTAGTGGATGAATTGGCCGTAGCTCAGTGTTCATCTTTTGTTAAGCATCATGAATGGATCCCTGCCATGTATTTTGTTGCCATGTTTGAGTGCTGTAGCATGTTCATCTTGTTGCATTTAGTTGGCTACTTGTTGTAAATCACAGACCGGTGTCATATTTGAATTGCTTGCCATTTCCAAACCATAACTCCATTTCCGATGATCTTTATATCGTTTTCAAGCGATTTCATCTCATCTTTCCAGTGGCACACTTGGATTTCCAAGTTCAGGACAGGTTCTTTCATTCCTTGTCAAATCATGCATATGCATCGCATGCCGCATCCCGCATATCATACCATGTTCATGTGTTGGTTGTTTACTATGTTGTGTGCTTCTTTCCGGTGTTTGCTTCTTCGGGTTGGTTCCGGTAACGTCGCCTTTGTGAGGACCCGTTTGTCTACGTCCTTTTGTCTTCTTCATGGACTCGTTCTTCTTCCTTGCGGGATCTCAGGCAAGATGATCATACCCTCGAAATCACTTCTATCTTTGCTTGCTTAGTTGCTCGCTCTTTTGCTATGCCTATGCTGCGATACCTACCACTTGCTTATCATGCCTCCCATATTGTTGAACCAAGCCTCTAACCCACCTTGTCCTAGCAAACCGTTGATTGGCTATGTTACCGCTTTGCTCAGCCCCTCTTATAGCGTTGTTAGTTGCAGGTGAAGATTGAAGTTTGTTCCTTGTTGGAACATGGAGATGTTGTTCCTTGTTGGAACATGTTTACTTGTTGGGATATCACATTATATCTTATTTAATTAACGCATCTATATACTTGGTAAAGGGTGGAAGGCTCGGCCTTATGCCTGGTGTTTTGTTCCACTCTTGCCGCCCTAGTTTCCGTCATATCGGTGTTATGTTCCCGGATTTTGCGTCCCTTATGCGGTTGGGTAATAATGGGAACCCCTTGACAGTTCGCCTTGAATAAAACTCTTCCAGCAATGCCCAACATTGGTTTTACCATTCGCCGCCTAGCCTTTTCTTTTCCCTTGGGGGTCGCGCGCCCAAGGGTCATCATTATTTTAAACCCCCGGGCCAGTGCTCCTCTGAGTGTTGGTCCAACTTGTCAGCCGCCATGGCCACCAGGGGCAACTCTGGGCTGGCCTATCGGAAGTTTAGACAATTCGGTGTGCCCTGAGAAAGAGATATGTGCAGCTCCTATCGCGATTTGTCGACACATTCGGGCGGTGTTGCTGGTTTAGTTTTACATTGTCAAAATGTCTTGTAACCGGGATTCCGAGTCTGACCGGGTCTTCCCGCTAGAAGGTCTATTCCTTCGTTGACCATGAGAGCTTGTGATGGGCTAAGTTGGGACACCCCTGCATGGAATTGAACTTTCGAAAGCCGTGCCTGCGGTTATGGGTAGATGGGAATTTGTTAATGTCCGGTTGTAGAAAACCTGAAGTTGACCTTAACTAAAATGTTTCAACCGCGTGTGTAACCGTGATGGTCTCTTTCCGGCGGAGTCCGGGAAGTGAACACGGTGTTGGAGTTATGTTTGACGTAGGTTGTTCTAGGATCACTTCTTGATCATAGTTTATCGATCGTGCTTTGCCTTCTCTTCTCGCTCTCTTTTGCGTATGTTAGCCACCATATATGCTAGTCGCTTGCTGCAGCTCCACCTGTTACCTTTACCTTACCCATAAGCTTAAATAGTCTTGATCGTGAGGGTGCGAGATTGCTGAGTCCCCATGACTCACAGATACTTCCAAAACCAACTTGCAGGTGCCGTTGAATCGTGCAAATGACGCAACCAAGCTCAAGGCGGAGCTCGATGAAGATCTTGTCCTTTGTGTTGTTCCGTTCTAGTAGATCAGTAGTGGATCCCAGTTGGGGTCGATCGGGGACCTTGTCGCATTTGGGGTTCTTCTTTTATTTTGGTTCCGTAGTCGGACCTTGATTGTATCTGGTTGATGTAATGCTTTATTCATGTAATTGTGTGAAGTGGCGATTGTAAGCCAACTATGTATCTTTTCCCTTATGTATTACATGGGTTGTTTACGAAGATTACCTCACTTGCGACATTGCTTTCAATGTGGTTATGCCTCTAAGTCGTGCTTCGACACGTGGGAGATATAGCCGCATCGAGGGCATTACAAGTTGGTATCAGAGCCTTCCCCGACCTTAGGATCCCCATTGCTTGATCGTTTTTAGCAGCCGAGTTGTGTCTAGAAAAATGTTTTGAGTCATTTAGGAATTATATATCGGAGAGTTTAGGAATTCTTTTTACTTCCCAGTCCCTTCGTCGCTCTGGTAAGGCATCCTAACGTAGAGTTTTGACTCTTCTCTTCTCAAATTTCACTAAAAAAATTTAGGATCACGCGGGTATCTTGGAATTGTTCCGATGGTTTTATGACGAGAACATTGTCTTGGTGCCTCCTGTCAGGGGTTTTGTGGAAGTGTCCCGGGAGTTGAGCTCCGAGGTGTTGTCGTCATAATTTTATCGTTGCAGTTCTGGAATACCTGAGTTTAGTACGCCGTCATCGAAAATCTCTTTTATGCAGTTCGTTGGTGAGATAACCTCGACGCCACCCAGTACTAGGGCGGGAGTTCGGGAGTATCGCCATAACTTGTATAACGGATGCTTTTCAAAGGTTGAGGTAGATGATTTCTGAAGGTTTCTTGGTTATGTGTTGAAGGATGGATACAACTGGATGTAGGATTTGCTAGTTTTGGTGAGATATTATGCTTCCCTGTATCCCCAACACCTGATTGCATAACCGAAAAATTTCGGGAGTTTTTAAGTGGGAATTCAAGTAGCTCTTAGGATATCTTTCCGACGGATATATGATATGAAATTGGGGTTCGACGTCTAGTGGTCCGCCTATTCACGGTCGGTTTTACAATGGTCTCGTTGTGTCTTAAAGAGTCCTTGGCTATGCCGACTCGGGGACGCTTCGTATGTTATGTGCACTGCCTTGTACATGATGGTGCTGTACGATCGAGCCCGTGTAGGCCCCACCGCGAAAACTTCGGACGAAATCTCTATCATATGTTTGTTCCGGCTTATTCTGCAAGCCAATCCTTGTTTTGTTTTTGAGTTGTGGTATCCGAGTTGCTTCGAAGTCAAGTGTTGATTCCATACCTTTCCTAAACGGTGCTCTCATACTCCGATGTGAATACAAATCCTTCATGATAATCGAGAGTGTCATGTCAATCCTTTCCAACCGGCGTGTTTCTCTTCAAGTGGATCCGATCATTTCAATTTCCGCAAGATCAATTATCACTTCTTCTCAACGGTGTTTGTTTCATCCATCTCCAAGTTGCCTTTGTTTTTCCCGCCCACCCACCCTTTTTCCTCAAGGACTCAGATGTCTTAATCAAGTATCCTTTCATTCTTGTGAAGTCTCTTCTTTCTTTCCTTTCAATGTTCTTACCCGGTGTTTATCATGAAGATTCTAACGGAGCTTCAAGTTCGTCCTTCCTCATATTTTTTCTTCTTCGGTGGTTTCAAGTCAACCTTTGTTGATCATATCCTTTCCTCGTTTCAATGCCTTCTCATGCCGGTGCACCTTATATTCAGTCATTTCGTGCTCGTTATTCTATTGTTCCGGAGTGCTCAAGATATCTCGAAGATTCGTGTTTTCCACTCTGCTTTCGTAATCCTTTCAAGCTCTTTCGAGGTTGTTATCTCATTCAAGCTATTTTATTCAACCGGTGCTATCTCCTTTGTCAAGTAATCATATCAACGGTGTTTTCTTTCGAGTGGGCCCTAACCCACAGGTCTATTCCCAGGATCTTACCTGACTCTTCTTATTTCCCGGAGATGTCCTCAAATTTCTTGTCAAAGTTTGACGTAAGAATGAATGATCATCAGTCTAATGTATCTCTCCAAGATCTTTCAAATTCTTTTCATCGTTGGCTCAACCTCTTCGTTTTTATTCTTCCGGAGTGTCTAAATAATTATTGGTGGTGTTTCTCGTCACCATTCTCAGATTCGAAGACCGAAGAAGAGTTTCTCTTTAATCTTGCTCTTTTCTCTTCAAGATTCATGATTCTAGCTTGTTGCCATCCTCTCGTAATTGTCTTGATCGTGAGAATTCTTTTCACCTATCCGGAGCTATTCAAGATTCTTTTCAGTTTGATTATCCGGAGGCCATCATTTCAGGATTATTCATTCTCAGCTTTCAGCTATCATTCTCCAATTTTACCGGTGTTTCGCTCAAGTGATCTTTAATCGGCTCGTGATCTCTTCGTTCTCTTTAATGTAAATTCCCCTCAAGTATCTTCATTTGCTCTCTAATTCATCCCGGTGCTTCTTTATTTTTCTTCTTCGTTCATTTTCAATTCTTACGGTGGTTCGTTCAAGATTTCTCTTCCTTATCAATTTAATCGTTATTTCTATTCTACCGGTGGGTCGTTCAAGATCTTCTCAAGTTATCGATATCTATTTTAATCCTGTCTATGAGAATAAGTAGTATGTCAAGTCCATTGATTGTCATCAATTTAATTGGTGAAGGATAAGCATAATGTAATTCTTATTCTTGTTTCATCAAGTTTATTCAATTTCTTTTCCGGAGTGGTTCATCGTATCACATTCTCAGTTCGAGATGCTTATCTTTTCTTTTCCGGAGTTCCATGTTTTCCGCATTATATCATCACGAAGATCCATCTAAATCATTGCAAGGATTCACCTTGTGTTTTCAATTTCTCCTTCTTTTCATTCTTTTGTTACCGGAGTTTCTTCATGGAGGCTATATATGATGGTTCATCAAAGAAAAAAATTCCTTCTCCTAGCGTTCATTGAGATTCTTTTCAGAGGAACTCAAGCATTCTTCATCTTGCTATCCGGAGTGCAATTCTTTCTACCGTATCATTGGAGGTGGTTTTACATCATTCTTGATAATTTGAGTTTATGTTTTCATGATTCACATGTTGTTAAGAATGAGGTATTTTAAACCCACCAATCTCTTCGTTGGAGTTATCTTGTGTCATATTTCACCTATAGCCTTCCCTAAGGATTGTTGCTAGTTATGGTGCTATAAATGACCCAAGTTCTTCATTTATCCTTTCCGGTGCCATATAGCCTTCTTTTCTCCTTGTTCTTATCAATCAAATTCTTCTTCCCGTGAGTGGAAGGTTGTCACCTCATAATTTGAGATGTACTCCATAAGACCATATCAAGCATATTCTTTTCGTTGTTGGTTTTCGAACAACTCCGTTCTAGCATTTGTTGTAAGCGTGCTCTCTCAAGATCGTGTTTCCCTTCGTTCATTCCATTCCATTCTTACTTTTGTTCCGGAGGCATTGTGATGTTGCTCTCTTCAACCCATCTTGTTTTGTCAGGATCATGTTCCTTTCATGCTTATCCTTTAACCGGAGTGTGTGCCCGCTGCTCAAGTTCTTTCATTTTATCAAGTCTTTCATCTCTTTCAACCGGAGTGTTTTCAACTTTGTTCATCTTCGTTGTTTTCTTTCTGTCAATTTGTTCAACCTCGGAAGGTTCTTTGGTTTCACTCATTGGTCATAGAAGCAACTTAGTTTTACCTCTCCTCTCTTCTCTTCCTTTTTCCCTCCGGTGCCATTCTAGATCTCGGGACGAGATCCTTTCGTAGTGGTGGAGTGTTGTAACGCCCCGAGACCGATGTGCCACGTGTCCTCCAGTTATTCGCTGTTGTTGCCTTGTCATTGCTTGCGTGTCATGCATTGCATATCATGTCATCATGTGCATTTCATCTGCATACTTGTTCATCTTATGCATCCGAGCATTTTCCCCGTTGTCCGTTTTGCAATCCGGCGCTCCGTTCTCCTCCGGTGCTCATTTCTACCTTTCTTTCATGTGTGGGGATTAAACATTTCCGGATTGGACCGAGACTTGCCAAGCGGCCTTGCTTTACTACCGGTAGACCGTCTGTCAAGTTTCGTACCATTTGGACTTCGTTTGATGCTCCAACGGTTAACCAAGGGACCGAGAAGGCCTCGTGTGTGTTGCAGCCCAAAACCCTTCCAAAGTGGCCCAAAACCCACCTAAATCTGCTCCATCATCTCAGTCGTTCGATCACGATCGCGTGGCCGAAAACCGCACCTCATTTGGACTCTCCTAGCTCCCTCTACCTATAAATATGTGCTCTCCTCCGAAATTCCCGGGTCTTCCCCTTCCTCCAACCCTAATTTTTCCCTCGCGCCGCGCCAGACATGTCCGGACCCGGCCGGACAAACCGCCGCCGCCGCCCCGCACCCAATCCGGGCGTGCCACCTATCGCCGGGCTCCTCCCTCCGACCAAGGCCCGCCGGGCCCGAGGCGAACCCCCGCGGCCCGGGCCATCGAGCGCCGCCACCCGGGTCTTCCTCTCCGCCACCTCAGCCGCGCCTCTCTCTCCTCTCCCGCCGGCGACGACCTGGCCGCGCCTCTGCCGTGCGCCGCGCACAGCCGCCCGCGTCGCCCCAGGTCCCGAAGACCCCGGATCCGGCGCCCCGCTTCCTCTCCGGCGAGCCGTCGTGCCGCTCCGGCCATCCTCGCTGCTCCGACCACCGTGGCGCCATTCCCGTCCATCCTCGATCTCCGTGCTCTGGTGAGATCCGGTGGATCGGGACGAGATCCACCGGGATCTCATCCAAACACCCCGCCTCAGATCTGCACCGAGCCATCCCGCACCGCTCCGTCCCGTTGACTTTCTCGGAGAGGTCCAATTTCTACCAAGTCCCCGAGATTTACATGTTTCATTTGCCCATGTTCATCGCATTGTAACTCCGCATCCGTAACTCCGTTTTGGGCCTATAGCATATCAAAATGTTCGCCTCTGAGAGAACATCATTTCATCTCATTGCATCATTTTCATTTGAGTTCATCTTGATGCCCGAAATGCTGTTAGAAGAGTGCTACTTGAGATAATTATCAGATCTGATGCTCCATTTAGATATTTGTCATATTTTGCCATGATTATTGTGTGCATAATACGCCCATGAGCTCTACATATGTTTTGTTAAGGGTTTTGCCATCTTACCAGAGGTGCAACCCATGTATTTTTGTGATGTGTGTGGTGACTAGCACAAGCTTGCCAAGTGAGGCACTTGGTAATGCTGATTTCAGGGACTTAGCATTTCCACCAAGTCCTTGATCTGTTTATCTCATATGGCCATATGTTCATGTTGTTTCCTAGTGATCCGTGCCTCTTTTGAGGATGATCAGTAAGGTTGTTTTGTTAATCTTGTAGTGCTCTATCCATCCATGTCTTTGTTTGCAATTATGGAGCACCCTAGCCTGAGTCAATCGAGCTCTACTTTTGTCATTTCGTGAATCTGGGCAGATTGTCTACTTGTTAGCGATTTTGCCGATGATGTTGTAGTTGATCCTTGCATGCTATGTTATTGTTCTTGCCATGTCTAGCTTGTATTTTGTGTATTCTTGATGGATGTATGCTTAGATTGTCATGCCTTGCTCTGTAGTGAGTGCATCGAGCTCGTAAACATGCCTACTTGATATCTGTTTCAGCATGTTCCAGTTTTCACTAAGTCTGAGAACTGATTATGTTTTTGCCATGTTCACATGCTTGCAATTGTATTTTCTGATCCCTTTTGGCTCAAGGTCACTAAGGGACTTTTGTTAAGCTCTTTGAGTAGCCCCATGCCATGCTTTACTTTGCCATGTTCAGGTCCTGTAGCATATAGTTTTGTGGCTCCGAAGAGTGCTATCTGATCTGAAATTCCAGGCTTGTGTTAATTTCACTAAGTCTGAAATCTGTTTACCGTTTGCATTTTTGCCATGCTTGTTTGAACCTGTTAGTGGATGAATTGGCCGTAGCTCAGTGTTCATCTTTTGTTAAGCATCATGAATGGATCCCTGCCATGTATTTTGTTGCCATGTTTGAGTCCTGTAGCATGTTCATCTTGTTGCATTTAGTTGGCTACTTGCTGTAAATCGCAGACCAGTGTCATATTTGAATTGCTTGCCATTTCCAAACCGTAACTCCGTTTCCGGTGATCTTTATATCGTTTTCAAGCGATTTCATCTCATCTTTCCAGTGGCACACTTGGATTTCCAAGTTGAGCACAGGTTCTTTCATTCCTTGTCAAATCATACATATGCATCGCATACTGCATCCTTCATATCATACCATGTTCATGTGTTGGTTGTTTACTATGTTGTGTGCTTCTTTCCGGTGTTTGCTTCTTCGGGTTGGTTCCGGTAACATCGCGTTTGTGAGGACCCGTTCGTCTATGTCCGTTTGTCTTCTTCATGGACTCATTCTTCTTCCTTGCGGGATCTCAGGCAAGATGATCATACCCTCGAAATCACTTCTATCTTTGCTTGCTTAGTTGCTCGCTCTTTTGCTATGCCTATGCTGCGATACCTACCACTTGCTTATCATGCCTCCCATATTGTTGAACCAAGCTCTAACCCACCTTGTCCTAGCAAACCGTTGATTGGCTATGTTACCGCTTTGCTCAGCCCCTCTTATAGCGTTGTTAGTTGCAGGTGAAGATTAAAGTTTGTTCCTTGTTGGAACATGGAGATGTTGTTCCTTGTTGGAACATGTTTACTTGTTGGGATATCACATTATATCTTATTTAATTAACGCATCTATATACTTGATAAATGGTGGAAGGCTCGGCCTTATGCCTGGTGTTTTGTTCCACTCTTGCCACCCTAGTTTCCGTCATATCGATGTTATGTTCCCGGATTTTGCGTCCCTTACGTGGTTGGGTAATAATGGGAACCCCTTGACAGTTCGCCTTGAATAAAACTCTTCCAGCAATGCCCAACATTGGTTTTACCATTCGCCGCCTAGCCTTTTCTTTTCCCTTGGGGGTCGCGCCCCCAAGGGTCATCATTACTTTAAACCCCCGGGCCAGTGCTCCTCTGGATGTTGGTCCAACTTGTCAGCCGCCGGTGGCCACCAGGGGCAACTCTGGGCTGGCCTACCGGAAGTTTAGACAATCCGGTGTGCCCTGAGAAAGAGATATGTGCAGCTCCTATCGGGATTTGTCGGCACATTCGGGCGGTGTTGCCGGTTTAGTTTTACATTGTCAAAATGTCTTGTAACCGGGATTCCGAGTCTGATCGGGTCTTCCCGCTAGAAGGTCTATTCCTTCGTTGACCGTGAGAGCTTGTGATGGGCTAAGTTGGGACACCCCTGCAGGGTATTGAAATTTTGAAAGTCGTGCCCGCGGTTATGGGCAGATGTGAATTTGTTAATGTCCGGTTGTAGAAAACCTAAAGTTGACCTTAATTAAAATGTTTCGACCGCGTGTGTAACCGTGATGGTCTCTTTCCGGCGGAGTCCGGGAAATGAACACGGTGTTGGAGTTATGTTTGACGTAGCTTGTTCTAGGATCACTTCTTGATCATAGTTTATCAATCGTGCTTTGCCTTCTCTTCTCGCTCTCTTTTGCGTATGTTAGCCACCATATATGCTAGTCGCTTGCTGCAGCTCCACCTCTTACCTTTACCTTACCCATAAGCTTAAATAGTCTTGATCGCGAGGGTGCGAGATTGCTGAGTCCCCGTGACTCACAGATACTTCCAAAACCAGCTTGCAGGTGCCGTTGAATCATGCAGATGACGCAACCAAGCTCAAGGAGGAGCTCGATGAAGATCTTGTCCTTTGTGTTGTTCCGTTCTAGTAGATCAGTAGTGGAGCCTGTTGGAGAACGTAGCAATAATTCAAAATTTTCCTACGTGTCACCAAGATCAATCTATGGAGTCATCTAGCAACGAGGGAGGACTGGATCTACATAACCTTGTAGATCGCGTGCGGAAGCGTTCAAGAGAACGGGGTTGATGGAGTCGTACTCGTCGTGATACAAATCACCGATGATCCTAGCGCCAAACGGACGGCACCTCCGCGTTCAACACACGTACGGAGCAGCGACGTCTCCTCCTTCTTGATCCAGCAAGGGGGGAGGAGAGGTTGATGGAGATCCAGCAGCACGACGGCGTGGTGGAAGTAGCGGGATTCCAATAGGGCTTCGCCAAGCGTTGCGGGAGGAGGAAGATGTGTCATGGGAGAGAGAGGGAGGCACCAGGGCTTAGTTGCGGCTGCCCTCCCTTCCCCCCCACTATATATAGGGCCAAGGGAGAGGGTGGAGCGCAGACTTGGCCCTTCCTCCAAGGAAGGGTGCGGCCAGGGAGGAGTCCATCCTCCCCAAGGCACCTAGGAGGTGCCTTCCCCCTTTAGGACTCTTCCTTTCCCTTATCTCTTGGTGCATGGGCCTCTTGGGGATGGTGCCCTTGGCCCATATAGGCCAAGGCGCACAGCCCTACAGCCCATGTGCCCCCCGGGGCATGTGGACCCCCTTGGTGGACCCCCGGACCCCTTTCGGCACTCCCGGTACAATACCGATAATGCGCGAAACTTTTTCGGCGACCAAAATAAGACTTCCCATATATAAATCTTTACTTCCGGACCATTCTGGAACTCCTCGTGACGTCCGGGATCTCATCCGGGACTCCGAAAAACTTTCGGGTTACCGCATACTAATATCTCTATAACCCTAGCGTCACCGAACCTTAAGTGTGTAGACCCTACGGGTTCGGGAACCATGCAGACATGACCGAGATAACTCTCCGGTCAATAACCAACAGCGGGATCTGGATACCCACGTTGGTTCCCACATGTTCCACGATGATCTCATCGGATGAACCACAATGTCAAGGACTTAATCAATCCCGTATACAATTCCCTTTGTCTATCGGTACGATACTTGCCCGAGATTCGATCGTCGGTATCCCGATACCTTGTTCAATCTCGTTACCGGCAAGTCTCTTTACTCGTTCCATAACACATCATCCCGTGATCAACTCCTTGATCACATTGTGCACATTATGATGATGTCCTACCGAGTGGGCCCAGAGATACCTCTCCATTTACATGGAGTGACAAATCCCAGTCTCGATTCGTGCCAACCCAACAGACACTTTCGAAGATACCTGTAGTGTACCTTTATAGCCACCCAGTTACGTTGTGACTTTTGGCACACCCAAAGTATTCCTACGGTATCCGGGAGTTGCACAATCTCATGGTCTAAGGAAATGATACTTGACATTAGAAAAGCTTTAGCATACGAACTACATGATCTTGTGCTAGGCTTAGGATTGGGTCTTGTCCATCACATCATTCTCCTAATGATGTGATCCCGTTATCAACGACATCCAATGTCCATGGTCAGGAAACCGTAACCATCTATTGATCAACGAGCTAGTCAACTAGAGGTTTACTAGGGACATGGTGTTGTCTATGTATCCACACATGTATCTGAGTTTCCTATCAATACAATTCTAGCGTGGATAATAAACGATTATCATGAACAAGGAAATATAATAATAACTAATTTATTATTGCCTCTAGGGCATATTTCCAACAGTCTCCCACTTGCACTAGAGTCAATAATCCAGTTCACATCGATATGTGATTAACACTCAAGGTCACATCCCCATGTGACTAACACCCAAAGAGTTCTGGGTTTGATCATGTTATGCTTGTGAGAGAGGTTACAGTCAACGGGCCTGAACCTTTCAGATCCGTGTGTGCTTTACAAATCTCTATGTCATCTCCTAGATGCAGCTACCACGTTCTATTTGGAGCTATTCCAAATAACTGTTCTACTATACGAATCCAGTTTACTACTCAGAATAATCTGGATTAGTGTCAAAGTTTGCATCGGCGTAACCCTTTACGATGAACTCTTTTATCACCTCCATAATCGAGAAAATTCCTTAGTCCACTAGTTACTAAGGATAACTTTGACCGCTGTCCTGTGATCCATTCTTGGATCAGTCTTGTACCCCTTGACTGACTCATGGCAAGGCACACTTCAGGTGCGGTACATAGCATAGCATACTGTAGAGCCTACGTCTTAAGCATAGGGGACGACCTTCATCCTTTCTCTCTATTCTGTCGTGGTCGAGCTTTAAGTCTTAACTTCATACCTTACAACTCAGGCAAGAACTCCTTCTTTGACTGATCCATCTTGAACACCTTCAAGATCATGTCAAGGTATGTGCTCATTTGAAAGTATCATTAAGCGTTTTGATCTATCCTTATAGATCTTGATGCTCAATGTTCAAGTGGCTTAATCCAGGCTTTCCATTGAAAAACACTTTCCAAATAACCCTATATGCTTTCCAGAAATTCTATGTCATTTCTGATCCACAATATGTCAACAACATATACTCATCAGAAATTCTATAGTGCTCCCACTCACTTCTTTGGAAATACAAGTTTCTCATAAACTTTGTATACACCAAAATCTTTGATCATCTCATCAAAGCATACATTCCAACTCCGAGATGCTTACTCCAGTCCTTAGAAGGATTGCTGGAGCTTTGCATACTTATTAGCATCTTTCAGGATTGACAAAACCTTCCGGTTGTATCACATACAACATTTCCTCAAGAAAATCGTCGAGGAAACAATGTTTTGACATCCTATCTGCAAGATTTCATAAATAATGCAGTAATCGCTAATATAATTCCAACAGACTTTTAACATTGCTACGTGTGAGAAAGTCTCATCGTAGTCAACTCCTTGAACTTGTTGGGAAACATCTTAACGACAAGTCGAGCTTTCTCAATGGTGACACTTACCATCATTGTCTGTCTTCCTTTTAAAATCCATATGTACCTAACAGCCTTACGACCATCAAGTAGCTCTTCCAAAGTCTACACTTTATTTTCATACATGGATCCTCTCTCGGATTATATGGCCTCGAGCCATTTTGGAATCCAGGCCCACCATCGCTTCTCCACAGCTCGTAGGTTCATTGTTGTCTAGCAACATGACTTCCAAGACAGGATTACGTACCACTCTGAAGTAGTATGCATCCTTGTCATCCCACGAGGTTTGGTAGTGACTTGATCTGAAGTTTCATGATCACTATCATAAGATTCCACTTCAATTGGTGTAGGTGCCACAGGAACAACTCTTTGTGCCCTGCCACACGCTAGTTGAAGAGATGGTTCAATAACCTCATCAAGTCTCCACCATCCTCCCACTCAATTCTTTCGAGAGAAACTTTTCCTCGAGAAAGGACCCGATTCTAGAAACAATCCCTTATTTCTTTCGAATCTGAGACAGGAGGTATACCCAACTGTCTTGGGTGTCCTATGAAGATGCATTTATCCGCTTTGGGTTTGAGCTTATCAGCCTGAAACTTTTTTCACATAAGCGTCACAGCCCCAAACTTTTAAGAAATGACAGCTTAGGTTTCTCTAAACCATAGTTCACACGGTGTCATCTCATCGGAATTACGTGGTGTCCTATTTAAAGTGAATGTGGCTGTCTCTAATGCCTAACCCATAAACTATCGTGGTAATTCGATAAGAGACATCATGGTATGCATCATATCCAATAGGGTGCAGTTATGATGTTCGGACACACCATCACACTACGGTGTTCCAGGATGTATTAGTTGTGAAACAATTTCCACAATGTCTTAATTCTGTGCCAAACTTGTAATTCAGATATTTATCTCTATGATCATATCGTAGATATTTTATCCTCTTGTCACGACGATCTTTCAACTTCACCCTGAAATTACTTGAACCTTTCAATAATTCAGACTCGTGATTCATCAAGTAAATATACTCAACATCTTACTCAAATCATCTGTGAAGTAAGAATATAACGATATCCACTACACGCCTCAGCACTCATTGGACTGCACACATCAAAATGTATTACTTCCAACAAGTTGCTTTCTAGTTCCATTTTACTGAAAACGAGGCTTTCAGTCATCTTGCCCATGTGGTATGATTTGCATGTCTCAAGTGATTCAAAATCAAGTGAATCCAAATGGTCCCTTTGCGTGGAGTTTCTTCATGCATATACACCAATAGACATGGTTCGCATGTCTCAAACTTTTCAAAAACGAGTGAGTCCAAAGATCCGTCAACATGGAGCTTCTTCATGCGTTTTATACCGATATGACTTAAGTGGCAGTGCCACAAGTAGGTGGTACTATCATTACTATCTTATATCTTTTGGCATGAACATGTGTATCACTACGATCGAGATTCAATAAACCATTCATTTTAGGTGTAAGACTATTGAAGGTATTATTCAAATAAACAGAGTAACCATTATTCTCCTTAAATGAATAACTGTATTGCGATAGACGTAATCCAATCATGTCTATGCTCAACGCAAACATCAAATAACAATTATTTAGGTTTTAATACCAATCTCGATGGTAGAGGGAGCGTACGATATTTGATCAACCTTGGAAATACTTCCAACACATATCGTCATCTCACCTTTTAGCTAGTCTCCGTTTATTTTGTAGCCTTTTGTTTCGAGTTACTAACACTTAGCAACCGAACCGGTATCTAATACCCTGGTGCTACTAGGAGTACTAGTAAAGTACACATTATAATGCATATCCAATATACTTCTGTCGACCTTGCCAGCCTTCTCATCTACCAAGTATCTAGGGTGGTTCTGCTTCAGTGACTGTTCCCCTTATTACAGAAGCACTTAGTCTCGGGCTTGGGTTCAACTTTGGGTTTCTTCACTAGAACATCAACTGATTTGTTGTTTCATGAAGTATCCCTTTCTTGCCCTTGCCCTTCTTGAAACTAGTGGTTTTACTAACCATCAACGATTGATGCTCCCTTTTGATTTCTACTTTTTCGCGGTGTCGCGAATAGCTCAAGGATCATATCTATCCCTGATATGTTATAGTTCATCATGAAGCTCTAGTAGCTTGGTGGCAGTGACTTTGGAGAAACATCACTATCTCATCTAGAAGATTAACTCCCACTCGATTCAAGTGATTGTGGTACTCAGACAATCAGAGCACAAGCTCAAGATTGAGCTTTTCTCCCTCATTATGCAGGCTAAGAAAATCGTCGGAGGTCTTATACCTCTTGATGTGGGCACGAACCTGAAATCCCAATTTCAGTCCTTGGAACATCTCATATGTTCTGTGATGTTTAAAAAACATCTTTGGTGCCTCAATTCTAAACCATTTAGCATTACACACTGAACTATCATGTAGTCATCAAAACGTGTATGTCAGATGTTCGCAACATCCACAAACGACGTTCGAGGTTCAGCACACTGAGCGGTGCATTAAGGACATAATCCTTCTACTGTCTGCATAAATGCTACTATCAACTTTCAACTAATTTTTTTCTCTAGGAACATATCTAAACAGTAGAACTGAAGCGCGAGCTATGACATAATTTGCGAAGACCTTTTGACTATGTTCAGGATAATTAAGTTCATATTATGAACTCCCACTCAGATAGACATCCCTCCAGTCATCTAAGTGATTACATGATCCGAGTCAACTAGGCCGTGTCCGATCATCACGTGAGACGGACTAGTCAACATCGGTGAACATCTTCATGTTGATCGTATCTACCATACGACTCATGCTCGACCTTTCGGTCTCTTGTGTTCCAAGGCCATGTCTGTACATGCTAGGCTCGTCAAGTTAACATAAGTGTTTCGCATGTGTTCTGAGGCCATGTTTGTACATGCTAGGCTCGTCAACACCCGTTGTATTCGAACGTAAGAATCTATACACCCGATCATCACATGGTGCTTCGAAACGACGAACTTTCACAACGGTACACAGTTAGGGGGAACACTTTCTTGAAATTTTAATGAGGGATAATCTTATTTACTACCGTCGTTCTAAGCAAATAAGATGTATAAACATGATAAACATCACATGCAATCAAATAGTGACATGATATGGCCAATATCATATTGCTCCTTTTGATCTCCATCTTCGGGGATCCATGATCATCATCGTCACCGGCATGACACCATGATCTCCATCATCATGATCTCCATCATCGTATCTTCATGAAGTTGTCTCGCCAACTATTACTTCTACTTCTACAGCTAAAGGTTAGCAATAAATTAAAGTAATTACATGACGTTTATGTTGACACGCAGGTCATAAATAAATTAAGACAACTCCTATGGCTCCTGCCGGTTGTCATACTCATCGACATGCAAGTCGTGATTCCTATTACAAGAACATGATCAATCTCATACATCACATATCATTTATCACATTCTTCTTGGCCATATCACATCACATAGCATACCCTGCAAAAACAAGTTAGACGTCCTCTAATTGTTGTTTGCATGTTTTACGTGGCTGCTATGGGTTTCTAGCAAGAACGTTTCTTACCTACGCAAAAACCACAATGTGATATGCCAATTGCTATTTACCCTTCATAAGGACCCTTTTCATAGAATCCGATCCGACTAAAGTGGGAGAGACAGACATCCGCTAGCCACCTTATGCAACTAGTGCATGTCAGTCGGTGGAACCAGTCTCACGTAAGAGTATGTGTAAGGTCGGTCTGGGCCGCTTCATCACACAATGCCGCCGAATCAAGATTAGACTAGTAACGGTAAGCATATTCAACAAAATCAACGCCCACAACTACTTTGTGTTCTACTCGTGCATAGAAACTACGCATAGACCTAGCTCTGATACCACTGTTGGAGAACGTAGCAATAATTCAAAATTTTCCTATGTGTCACCAAGATCAATCTATGGAGTCATCTAGCTACGAGGGAGGAGTGGATCTACATACCCTTGTAGATCGCGCGCGGAAGCATTCAAGAGAACGGGGTTGATGGAGTCGTACTCGTCGTGATCCAAATCACCGATGATCCTAGCGCCGAACGGACGGCACCTCCGCGTTCAACACACGTACGGAGCAGCGACGTCTCCTCCTTCTTGATCCAGCAAGGGGGGAGGAGAGGTTGATGGAGATCCAGCAGCACGACGGCGTGGTGGTGGAAGTAGCGGGATTCCAACAGGGCTTCGCCAAGCGCTGCGGGAGGAGGGAGATGTATCATGGGGGGAGAGGGAGGCGCCAGGGCTTAGGTGCGGCTGCCCTCCCTTCCCCACCACTATATATAGGGCCAAGGGAGAGGGGGGGCGCAGCCTTGGCCCTTCCTCCAAGGAAGGGTGCGGCCAGGGAGGAGTCCATCCTCCCCAAGGCCCCTAGGAGGTGCCTTCCCCCTTTAGGACTCTTCCTTTCCCTTATCTCTTGGCGCATGGGCCTCTTGGGGCTGGTGCCCTTGGCCCATATAGGCCAAGGCGCACACCCCTACAGCCCATGTGGCCCCCCGGGGCATGTGGACCCCCTTGGTGGACCCCCGGACCCCTTTCGGCACTCCCGGTACAATACCGATAATGCGCGAAACTTTTCCGGCGACCAAAATAAGACTTCCCATATATAAATCTTCACTTCCGGACCATTCCGGAACTCCTCGTGACGTCCGGGATCTCATCCGGGACTCCAAACAACTTTCGGGTTACTGCATACTAATATCTCTATAACCCTAGCGTCACCGAACCTTAAGGGTGTAGACCCTACGGGTTCAGGAACCATGCAGACATGACCGAGATAACTCCCCAGTCAATAACCAACAGCGGGATCTGGATACCCATGTTGGTTCCCACATGTTCCACGATGATCTCATCGGATGAACCACGATGTCAAGGACTTAATCAATCTCGTATACAATTCCTTTGTCTATCGGTACGATACTTGCCCGAGATTCGATCGTCGGTATCCCGATACCTTGTTCAATCTCGTTACCGGCAAGTCTCTTTACTCGTTCCGTAACACATCATCCCGTGATCAACTCCTTGATCACATTGTGCACATTATGATGATGTCCTACCGAGTGGGCCCAGAGATACCTCTCCATTTACACGGAGTGACAAATCCCAGTCTTGATTCGTGCCAACCCAACAGACACTTTCGGAGATACCTATAGTGTACCTTTATAGCCACCCAGTTATGTTGTGACGTTTGGCACACCCAAAGTATTCCTACGGTATCCGGGAGTTGCACAATCTCATGGTCTAAGGAAATGATACTTGACATTAGAAAAGATTTAGCATACGAACTACATGATCTTGTGCTAGGCTTAGGATTGGGTCTTGTCCATCACATCATTCTCCTAATGATGTGATCCCGTTATCAACTACATCCAATGTCCATGGTCAGGAAACCGTAACCATCTATTGATCAACGAGCTAGTCAACTAGAGGTTTACTAGGGACATGGTGTTGTCTATGTATCCACACATGTATATGAGTTTCCTATCAATACAATTCTAGCATGGATAATAAACGATTATCATGAACAAGGAAATATAATAATAACTAATTTATTATTGCCTCTAGGGCATATTTCCAACACAGTTGGGGTCGATCGGGGACCTTGTCGCATTTGGGGTTCTTCTTTTATTTTGGTTCCGTAGTCGGACCTTGATTGTATCTGTTTGATGTAATGCTTTATTCATGTAATTGTGTGAAGTGGCGATTGTAAGCCAACTATGTATCTTTTCCCCTATGTATTACATGGGTTGTTTGCGAAGATTACCTCACTTGCGACATTGCTTTCAATGCGGTTATGCCTCTAAGTCGTGCTTCGACACGTGGGAGATATAGCCGCATCGAGGGCGTTACACCTTTCCCCCTCGTGCTAGCCAAATTCTCAGCACCCTTGTGCTTCCAAAATCCCTAAACCAGTTTTGCCATGAGAGTCCACCATATCTACCTATGGATTGAGTAAGATCCTTCAAGTAAGTTGTCATCGGTGCAAAGCAATAAAAATTGCTCTAAATATTTATGATTGATTGGTGTGGGAGAAATAATCTTTATACGATCTTGTGATGTGGAAGTAATAAAAGCGAGGGACTGCATAATAAAGGTTCATATCACAAGGGGCAATATAAAGTGACGTTCTTTCGCATTGAGATTTTATGCATCCAACCATAAAAGCGCATGGCAACCTCTGCTTCCCTCTGCGAAGGGCCTATCCTTTATTATTATCTTCTACCTTATGCAAGAGTCATGGTGATCTTCACCTTTTCTTTTTCATTTTATCCTTTGGCAAGCTCAGCATGTTGGAAAGAA
>NC_041392.1:152035788-152113049 GCF_002162155.2 Triticum dicoccoides | reverse complement strand
ATTATGGTTGACATTACCCTTGAGGTAAAAGGTTGTGGGGCAAAACTATAAGCCCCTATCTTTCTCTGTGTCCGATTAAAACTCCGTAACCACAAGTATTGCGTGAGTGTTAGCAATTATGGAGGACTAAATGATAGTTGTGGACTTGCTTTTTAGCTCTGACATAGACTCTTTCCGATGTTATGATAAATTGCAATTGCTTCAATGACTGAGGTTATAGTTTGTCGGAGCCCAATAAGGTTTATGATTTATCCTTTTGCATTGTGAATAGATCATCACTTGAACATAAGTAATCATATGACAAAATCTATATATGTTGCTGTTATGAGAATAATCATGATGCCTCCATGTCTGTATTTTATTTTTATCGACGCCTCTACCTCTAAACATGAGGACATATTTATTGTTATCAACTTTTCGCTTGAGGACAAGCGAGGTCTAAGCTTGGGGGAGTTGATACGTCCATTTTGCATCATGCTTTTATATCGATATTTATTGCATTATGGACTGTTATTTCACTTTATGTCACAATACTTATGGCTATTCTCTCTTATTTTACAAGGTTTACATAAGGAGGGAGAATGCCGGCAGCTGGAATTCTAGGCTGGAAAAGGAGCAAATATTAGAGACCTATTCTGCGCAACTCCAAAAGTCCTGAAACTCCACGGAACATCTTAAAATAAATAAAGAAAAATCCTCGCCAAAGATGAAGGCAAGGGGGCCCACACCCTGTTCACGAGGGTGGGGGGTGCCCCCCTAGGGCGTGCCCCCCTACCTCGTGGGCCCCCTGGTGGCTCTCCAACGTCCGTCTTCTGCTATATGAAGTCTTTGGATGAGAAAAAAGGAGGAGGAACCTTTCGGGACGAGACTCCGCCTCCACGAGGCAGAACCTTGGCGGAACCAATCTAGAGCTCCGGCAAAGCTGTTCTGCCGGGGATACTTCCCTCCGGGAGGGGAAATCATCACCATCGTCATCACCAACGCCCCTCTCATCGGGAGAGGGCAATCTCCATCAACATATTCACCAGCACCATCTCATCTCCAAACCCTAGTTCATCTCTTGTATCTAATTCTTGTCGCAAAGTCCGGGATTGGTGCTAGTAGGTTGCTAGTAGTGTTGATTACTCCTTGTAGTTGATGCTAGTTGGTTTATTTAGTGAAAGATCATATGTTCAGATCCTATATGCATATTATTACCCCTTTGGTTATGAACATGAATATGCTTTGTGAGTAATTACATTTGTTCCTAAGGACAAGGGAGAAGTCTTGCTATTAGTAGTCATGTGAATTTGGTATTCGTTTGATATTTTGATAAGATGTATGTTGTCTAGCCTCTAGTGGTGTTATGTGAACGTCGACTACATAACACTTCACCATTGGGAAGTAATAAGTAGATGATTGGTTGCTAGAGTGACAGAAGCTTAAACCCTAGTTTATGCGTTGCTTCGTAAGGGGCTGATTTGGATCCACATGTTCCATGCTATGGTTAGGTTTACCTTAATACTTTTGTTGTAGCTGTGGATGCTTGCAGTAGAGGTTAATCATAAGTGGGATGCTTGTTCAAGTAAGAACAGCACCCAAGCACCAGTCCACCCACAAATCAAATTATCAAAGTATCGAACGCGAATCATATGAACGTGATGAAAACTAGCTTGACGATATTCCCATGTGTCCCCGGGAGCGCTTTTCCTATTATAAGAGTTTGTTCCGGCTTGTCCTTTGCTACAAAAAGGATTGGGCCACCTTGCTGCACTTTATTTACTTTTGTTACTTGTTGCTCGTTACAATTTATCTTGTCACAAAACTATCTGTTACCACTTATTTCAGTACTTGCAAAGAATACATTGCAGAAAACCGCTTATCATTTCCTTCTGCTCCTCGTTGGGTTCGACACCCTTACTTATCGAAAGGACTACGATAGATCCCGTATACTTGTGGGTCATCAGGGGGCGAAATACGGTGGCCCATCCGGTGGGTCCCTGCTGTCAGGTGGAGGAAAAATTATTTTGCACGTAATAAGGAGGCACTTCCTTGCTGTGGCCGTGGACCCAGCTGTCAGCGTCTCCATGTATAGTCCACGTTCGATGGAAGCCGTACCTTGACCACGTTGACCACGACACACCGAGAGCACCACGGCGGTGGACGACGGTGAGGCCTAGGAAGGGGACGACGCGGAGCCGGGGAAGACGCGGCAGTGGATGCCCGCGCATAGAGGAGTATGAGGGCACTGGTTCACTGCGGTGTGAGGCTGCCGTCGCCGCAGAGTAACAGGGGGTGTTGGTGAGTAGAGGGATGGCCTGGCCAGCGGTGGGAGTAGTAGGGGGCGGTGAGGCCTCCGCCGCATCGCAGCCGGCCATGGGAGGCAGGAGCACGAGGCACGACCGGCGCTGGTTTGGGCGGCTGGAGCAAGAAGACTAGAGGTTGAAGAAGCACTACGGCCGTTGGATGGACATCGTACGGTCACTGGATCTAGAATCGTGCATATTGACTAAGTTGACAAAGCCCTTCGTCCCCGTCAACTTAGTAGGCCCACAAGTCATCGTGCCACTATACTGGGTCCCAACTAACAAGGGGAGTATTCATTTTTTTGTGCGTAATAAGGAGGCACTTCCTTGCGTGCGAAGATATAGCTGGTGGGTCCGAGCTGTCAGCGGCAGTAACATTTTTTCGTGAAATACAGAGGCCCTTTCGGTGGGTCCCTGATGTCATGTGGAGGAATCAATATTTTGCGTGTAATAAGGAGGCATTTACTTGCGTGCGGCCGTGGACCCATCTGTCGGCCTCTCCACATATAGTCCACTTCAGATGCATGTCGGTCGTTGACGATGTTGACCAGGCAACGCCGAGAGCAGCAGGGCGGTGGACGACGACGAGGCCTAGGAAGGGAACGACACAGAGGCAGGGAAGACTCGGTAGTTGTTTCCCACGCGGAGGGGAGTACGACTGTACGAGGGTTTACTGGTTCGTCTACCGTCGCCGGAGGATAACATCAGGTGTGGGTGAGTAGAGGGATGGCGAGGCCAGCGATGGGAGTACGGTGGGGCGGTGAGGCCTGCGCGGCAGCACAGCCGGCCACGGGGAGGAGGGAGCAGGCAGTCCCGCCGGTGCTTGTTTGAGCGGCTGGAGCAGGAAGAGCAGAGATTGAAGAAGCACAACGACCGTTGGATGGACATCCAACAGTCACTGCTTGTGCGTCAACCTCTTTTTAGGAAAGCCTCAAATCTGTGGAAAACAACATACAACCCATCTGCCATTATTTCTAATAATTTTCAGCCCATTTGCTAATTCTTAAGGTTTTGTTGGAGCCCATATTCTTTTTGTTAGCATTACAGGACAAATTGTGGCCACGGTTAAAAAATTATACGAAATTTTGCATATTTCGGTGCGGTCCGAACTGTTTTCAATCCCGAAATTTCGACTCACATTCAAACTGATTTTAAAAATAAATCCAACAAATTCTCCATGCATAAAAATTAATGTAATTTAAAATCTTGAAATGGATGAAAATATATTTGAATCTAATTGCCGGTTTGATGTGTTTAAAAAAGGTACAGCCCATTTCTCATTACTGATGGGCCATTTTCTCGGCCAGCCGAATGAAAGCTCTCCTTGTCTTGAAAGATTTGCAGCCCAACAGGCCTGACAAAGCGACTTACTTGGCAAATCACAAAAAAACTGGGCTGTGGCCGTGGACCCAGCTGTCAGCCTCTCCACGTACAGTACTCTTCCGATGGAAGCCGTTCCTTGACCATGTTGACCACGCCGCGCGCAAAGCACCATGGCGGTGGATGACGGCGAGGCCTAGGAAGGGGACGACACGGAGCCGGGGAAGACGCGGCAGTGGAAGCCCGCGCAGAGAGGAGTACGAGGGTTCACTAGTTTGGCTGCGGTGTGAGGCTGCCGTCGCCGTAGGGCCTGGCCAGCAGTGGGAATTGTAGGGGGCAGTGAGGCCTCCACGACAGCACAACCGGCCACGAGAGGCAGGAGCATGCGGCACGACCGGCGCTGCTTTGGGCGGCTGGAGCAAGAAGACCAGAGGTTGAAGAAGCACTACGGCCGTTGGATGGACATCGTACGGTCACTGGAGCTAGAATCGTTCATATTGACTAAGTTGACAAAGCCCTCCGTCCCCGTCAACTTTGTTGGCCCACAAGTCATCCTCCCACTATGATGGGTCCCAGCTAGCAGGGGGTATTCATTTTTTGTGCGTAATAAGGAGGCACTTTCTTGCGTGCGAAGATATAGCTGGTGGGTCCGACATGTCAGCGGGGGGAACGTTTTTTCGTGAAATACAGAGGCCCTTCCGGTGGGTCCCAGCTGTTAGGTGGAGGAATCATTATTTTGCGCATACAGTCCACATCCGATGGATGTCGTTCGTTGACCAAGTTGACTAGGCCGCGCCGAGAGCACCATGGCGGTGGACGACGGCGAGGCCTAGGAAGGGAATGACACGGAGCCGGGGAAGACTCGGCAATGGTTGCCCACGCGGTGGGGAGTACGAGGGTTTACTAGTCCGGCTTCCGTCACTGGAAAATAACAGGAGGTGTGGGTGAGTAGAGGAATGGCCTGGCCAGCAATGAAGTAGGGTGGGGCGGTGCGGCATGTGAGGCAGCACAGCCGGCCACGGGAGGCGGGAGCAGGCAGTCCCACCGGAGCTGGTTTGGGCGGCTGGAGCAAGAAGATCAGATATTGAAGAAGCAGCACGGCCGTTGGATTAACATCCAATGGTCACTACTGCTAGCATTGTTTGTGGACTAAGTTGACAAAGCCAAAGTACACGTCAACCTAGTAGACCCACAAGTCAGCCTCCAAATCTATCCCAAACAGCATACAGTCCGAAATTTCTTGCCAGATTCAAATTAATTTTAAATCTAAATATACCTTAATTTAAATTCAATGGAATTTTACCCGCACAAAAACAATGAAATTTAAAATATCAAAATCTGAAAGAAAACAGTATTTTGGAACTAATTGTTTGTTTGCTGTATTTTTTCATTTTACAGCCCATTTATTATTACTTATAGCCCATTTCTTATTACTTATAGCCCATTTTCTGGGCAAAATGCATCCCTCCTCGTCTTGAAAGATTTCCGGCCCAGCAGGGCGTAGAAAAGCAAGTAGGCCTACATTGGTTATTCTGCAAAAAACAAAATAGCTGGCTAGCAATCTTTAGAAAGGAAAAAAACAAACTGGCTGGTCATGTGTTAAACATATGAAATAAAAGCCTAGGCTAGACGGGCCACGGGTCCCGCACAACCCAGTTGATACCCTTCTCCGTCCAGAAAAAAATTACTTCGCACGCTGTTGGGTCCCTATTGTCATCCTCACCATGTACAGTCATCTCCTTATTCCTCTCGGTTGTTGACCATGTTGACAACACCGGAGGGCGGCGTCGTGGCGAGCGAACCAAGGCGGAGGACGATGGTGAGGCCTCGGAAGGGAACGAACAGGAGCCGGGGTAGATCACAGCCAGCCGTGGGAGGCGGGAGCAGGCAGTCCCGCCGGCTCTGGTTTGGCTTTGGCGGCTCGAGGAAGAAGAGACTGAAGAAACGCGATAGACGTTGAATGTCAATCCAACGGTCAAGGTTGGCACAATCGTTTGTTGACTAAGAGGACACCAAGTAGCATACTTTTTTATATATAGGAAGAAAACTGCGAGGAAAATGCGTTCGTCTGCCGTCCTCCTCACAGGGAACGTTCGCCACATAAGTGACTAGCACCCTTGGTTTTCAACTGAGAGGTCTTGGGTTCGAGTCCCAGGAACTCTCAATTTTGTCCTCCTTCCTTCCTCGCAAAAAAAGGGAAAGAAAATCAAAGACTTGGGAAGGCGTAGAGAACAAGCTAGTGTACCAGTAATGAGACATTGCCGAGTTTAAAAAAAAAAGAAAGACATGCTCCTCTAGCTGGTTCGAATCCAAACCTAGACTATGAATATATATGGTGCTATGCTACTCTGCAATTAATGAAACTGACATATCCAACATTCGCTTCTCCTTTTCTCTACTTACTCTGCCTAGCATCAGAAGCTCTGGCCGCAGCAACCATGTCGGCTGGTTGCTCGTCCACCTGCTCTTCAGCAGGCAACAACCAGATATGCGCCAAGTTGCAACCCGTACCATCGCATGTGGGTCTCATCACACCCTTGCCAGCACGCGCACCGCGGCCAATTGCTCATCGCAACCCGCTGCCGTTGGTGTGGTGCCACTGCTGCAGATCACGCAGAGTCATCCGTCACGTCCCAACCACAATCCGCAACCCTGGCCGAGTCTTCTACAAATGCCCGAATCATGGGGTAATAATATGTTTAAGTGTTGTTCTGTTGCTTTCAGTTGCTGATTTTTTTAATAGTTTGGTTGATGATCTACCAATTTGATTCGTGCAGAAAAGGGAAGATTCATGTGATTTGTATTTCTGGGAAGTTGCTGATGTGGGGGAATGCAACTACGCTGATTATTTGGTTAGCCGATGAATCCCAATACTAGAAGGTTGGGGTGTTGGACAAGTAACTGAAGGAACGGCAGAAGAGGAAGATGCAGAGCAGAAGGTTAAAGATGCAGTTCCTCTGATCATGGCCAAGCAATAGCTGCTAAACGGCCTTGACAGCAATGAGGAGATGAAAGAGCTTGTGAAGATAATGGGCAAAATCGATGTTCTCTGTAGGATGATTGTCTCTTTATTTGCAGTGTATGTAGCACTCGTGATGTATTCAGTGGCTACGACATTAGCACTTTGCTGAAACTAGTAATGAATGAAACCTGTGTAGCAGGCTGGGCGTAGTGTTGTGAACATCTAATGATTTCTATTAACGGAAATCAAGGGGTATCCCCTTTTCTCATATAAATAAATAAATAGCAGAGGCCCTATCGGGTCAGCTTTGTTCTCATTCGAAGACGTCGAGCAAATTGCAGTCCAACAACAAACTATGTCATCAAATTCAAGTTTCACAGCCAAATATGAGTACAACTAAACAACAATGTCATCATGTTTTAGTTGTCATACAATCACCAAACACAACTCAGCATACATAACAAGTGATGTTCTCACAGCAAAATACTAAACAACATGTTCATCAGGTTTCAGTTGTCATAGCAAACACAATTTCACATAGTAGATAAAAAAACATCTTCTGACAGGAAAATATGACAAAAGCAATGTAATCATCATCTACAGCAGCAGCGTTAACATCTTCGCCATGTGTATCAGTCTGAATCATAATTCCCCATGGTGTCATCTTCTTCTTCGTCCTCAACGTCCTCGAATGTTGGCTTCTTCTTGATCAACTCTTGTATGTCCATAGCACGACAGGCAATCTTTTCGCCAGCGTCATTGACGTGATGGTTCTCAAAGATATTAGGAACATCTGTGTTATCTTGTACATCAGGAGCAGTGTAAGCATCATCTTGTTGTGCAACTTCATTAAACGAATTCCTCTGCACAAACCTTTGCAATACTCTCCAGTCATCGCTACATGCAAATGTGTCTTCCAAGAAAAATATCTGTGTTGCTTGATTTGCCAAAATAAAAGGCTCGTTGGTCTGGTACGCCGCCTTGACATTGATGGGTTTAAAATAATCATCAGCTCTGGGTTTTGCGATCCTGGAAAACAGGTTATACCAACGACAGCACAACAGAACCACACACCGATGATCCTCGAAGCTGGAGATATACTGCAACTGAATAATGTCTGTTATGTTAGCATACATTTCAGTTGTCTCTTTGTCATACGTATCCGTGCTCATGATGGCACTATTTTGTGTCTTCCTGCCTTCGTCTCGTGCAAGGGTGTTGTAGCGCACATCTCCAACAACGCAAGATTCATAATGTCTTACCCGAGTATCAGGACCCATTGCTAGTGAGTAAAGGGCATCATCAACTGCCTGCCCATCCTCCCACATCTTCTTAACCTATGGTTAGAAAATAGACAAGCTGATCATCTTATGTACTCAATATATTAAAAAAACTGACAGTGCACTTCAAAAGCTTACATGGTTCTTGAACCATTTCGTAAATCCTGCCATAACCAGTTTGTCAATGTTTCTTGGATTTTGCGGCAGTAACTCCTCTTTGTAGATGCTTCACAACATAGTGATCGCGTCAAACATCTAAATATATAAGAATGTGCTGCAAGTTTAGTAGATTACGATGTATAAGCTGCAGTACTCCACTTACTTGATATAAGGTAGTATCTCAGGACAGTTATTCAACACATACCAAACCATTTTGTCCAAATCTTTAGGTTTGTCCTCTTGTCGACTCTTCCCTGTAAACCGAACAGAATAATCGAAAACATTGAGCCCGGGATTGTCTTCACCCACCTCTTTGCTAAGTTGATCAGCTGTTTCAATGTATTTTGAGCAGAATGTCAACGCTTCTGTAGCAATGTAGGCCTCTGCAATGGAACCCTCGGGTCTAGCTCTGTTCCTAACATAGCCCTTGAAAGTGCCTAGCCGTCTTTCAATAGGGTACATCCATCCATACTGTACTAGACCCCTAAGTAGTGCCTCATCAGGTAGATGAACAGCCAAATGCACCATCACATCAAAGAAGGCTGGAGGATATATCTTCTCAAGGTCGCATATGATAGTTGGTATCTTGTCTCTAAGACGCTCCAAAGCATCTATCCTGATATTCCTACTGCAGAGTTCCCTGAAGAATTGTCCCAACTCTGCAACTACTTTGTATAAGTTAGGGCGGCCCAATCCTCTAAGGATAACAGGTAAAACCCTTTGAAGTAGGAGTGGCAGTCATGAGTTTTCAACCCTTGTAACTTGTTTCCATCTGCACTAACTCTCCTTTCAGGGTTGGAAGCAAATCCATGTGGGAATCTCACACTGACAGGGCCTCGCAGAATTCTTTTCTTTTTACCTTGTCCGAGACGTACACAGCTGGTGCCATATCCCGTGGTTTACCTTCATCTTGCACCTGCAAATCCTTTCTGATACCCAGGTGTGTCAAATCAATCCTAGATTTTAAGGTATCTTTCGTCTTGCCGTCAATATTAAGAAGTGTGCCGATAATGTTGTCACATATATTTTTCTCGATGTGCATTACATCAAGATTATGCCGCAGATCCAAATCTTTCCAATACTCCAAGTCCCACAAAGTGGACCTATGGGTAAACAATAATCTCTCTTCTACCCTGCCACGCTTCCTTTTCCTGCTACCATTACTAGGATGGTTTCCTGGTGTAATATGACTGACCTTCTCTAATTCCACTTACAACTCATCAGCGGTGAGCCTCTTTGCGCATCATGGTTTTCATGCTTTGCATTGAACACATGTCTTCGGTATTTTCTAGGATGCGGCTTGTCCTTGGCAAGGAAACAACGGTGTCCAATGTAACAGATCTTGCTAAGTACTGCGTATGATAGTGGATTCCTGTCACAGCGAACACATGCATTGTAACCATGTGTCGTTCGCCCTGACATAGTGCCCAAAGCCGGATAATCATGGATGCACCAAATTATAATAGCACGCAGAAAGAAATCAGCTGGTGGGCTACTATATAGGTCTCGAGTGAGAACACCCTTCCATAGCTGTTGAAGTTCCTCCACAAGAGGCTCCATGAACAAATCAAAATCCTTTCCAGGACTTTTTGGACCTGGGATGAGCAAGGCCATCATGTAGTTTGATTCTTTGGTGCAGACATTTGGAGGCATGTTGTAAGGGATAACAAGCACTGGTCACATGCTATATGTGGCGCTCTGGTGGCCAAATGGGTTAAATCCATCTGAAGCTAAGCCAAGTCTAATGTTTCTCGGGTCAGCAACAAACTCTTTGTGTTTATCATTGAAGCTTTTCCACTCACCACCATGAGATGGATGGCTCATTACATTCTGATCTCTGTACTCCTGGTTCCTAGAATGCCACAGTACATCCTCTCTTATTTCAGCATCATGAAACAACCTCTGCAATCTTGGTGTAATTGGAAAATGTCTCAGAACATTATGAGGAATCCTCTTCACAGCATCGCCATCTTTCCATCTTGATGATTTGCATTTCGGGCATTTACTTAAGTTGGCATAATTCTTCCAGAACAGAACACAATTATTCTTACAAACATGGATCATATCATATCCAATTCCAACTGCACGAAGGAAATTCTTCATTTTACTGTAGGTGTGTGGCAGCTCAGATGCATCTGGGAAAGATTCGCGGAAAGCAGCCAACATCGCATCGAATGATTTGTTGGTCATCCGCTCAGATGTCTTCACCTAAAGAAAGGTGACCATAGCTGAGAATACTGACAGCTTATTTCCTGGGGTGACATCAACGTTGCATTGTTCCAACATGCGGGCCCGCCATTTTTCTTCTGCAGGTGAAAGTTCACGGAATGCACGAGCATTTTGTAGCATTGTTTCAATGTTGGTCAAACTCACTGGCTCCGCCACCACCACCTCCTCCTCCTCTTCCACCTGAGCATCAGGCAGATCAAGATGGTGATCTGCTGCTTCCACGTAGTCAATAACATGGACGTTCACAGCTTTACCATGATGAACCCACCTAGTATATGTGACCGACATCCCATACAAGTGTAGATGATTTTGCATAGTTGACTGGGGTCTTGTAACTGAATTCATACAACTGCTACATGGGCAGAGCACATCTGATTTCGGACCACCGTACTCAGCTCTGATAAAGTTCATGAAGCTCTCAACCCCTCGACATATGCAGCGGAGAATTTTCGAGAAGAAATTATCCAAATCCTGTCCATCTGTTTGACATACAAATTAGTTCTTCTACTAGATATTACAGGAAAAACATATATGCTTTTTTATGAAGTCCAGAAAAAAAATACCTAGGTCGATGTCTAAAGCTATGGCAAGATATTTGGACGAGCAGATCTAGTAACGAAATATATGTAAAGCTAATTCAGCAAACAGATTTGAGTGCCAAATTATGGCAGGCTGTTTCAGCAGTCAATGAGGCCGAGCACATAGCCATCGAACTATCGAAGGCCATCGCAGCAACAAAGATCGAGTATAAAAAAGTGTAGAGCTATTTCAGCTAACAGATTGGCTACTAGACCATGGCAATGTACGTCACAATAAATACATGGCAGGATATTTTAGCAACTAATTAGCCTTGGCATGCCATCTCAGCTAAGCAGATTGAGTGCGGAATAGGGCAAGGAAGCTTCTTAAGCAGAGCATATTGACAGTAAACTACTTCGGCAAACAGTGAAATTAACAGCGTCTATCAGCTAACATTCAGCGCTACACCGACATGAACGGGGCCTCAGTCTAGAATGCGCATACCGTGGGAGAAGCTGACTGCCGTGCGTCTCCACACGAACGTCACCAGCGGTGGTGGCGCTGACCGCCGTGCGCCTCGACAAGAACGTAGCCAGAGGTGGCAGCGCGGCTAGAGGACGGCAGTCTACGAGAGCGTACTGTGGGAGCGAGAGGATCGCCGAACCGCGGCGCCGACGTATCGGCGTGGCGGGGAGGGCAGCTTTGGCGGAGCGAATGGAGTGGAGGGGTGAGGGAGTCCTAGATTAGGGGGTCATCGGACAGCCGGACTATATCCTTTGGCCGGACTGTTGGACTATGAAGATACAAGATTGAAGACTTCGTCTCGTGTCTGGATGGGACTCTACTTGGCGTGGAAGGCAAGCTAGGCAATACGGATATGTATATCTCCTCCTTTGTAACCGACCTTGTGTAACCCTACCCCCCTCCAGTGTCTACATAAACTGGAGGGTTTTAGTCCGTAGGACACAACAATAACATACAATCATACCATAGGCTAGCTTGTAGGGTTTAGCCTCTCTGATCTCATGGTAGATCAACTCTTGTACTACCCATATCATCAATATTAATCAAGCAGGACGTAGGGTTTTACCTCCATCAAGAGGGCCCGAACCTGGGTAAAACATCGTGTCCCCTGCCTCCTGTTACCATCCGCCTTAGACGCACAGTTCGGGACCCCCTACCCGAGATCTACCGGTTTTGACACCGACATTGGTGCTTTCATTGAGAGTTCCTTTGTGTCGTCATCGTTAGGCTTGATGGCTCCTACGATCATCGATAGCGATGCATTCCAGGGTGAGACTTTTCTCCCCGGACAGATCTTTGTGTACGGCGGCTTCGCACTGCGGGCCAACCTGCTTGGCCAGCTGGAGCAGATCGAAAGTTACGCTCCTGGCCACCAGGTCAGGTTTGGAAGCTTAAACTACACGACCGAATATCGACCTTACCCTGCACGAGAGCCGTGTTGTCAGACTGCCGAATCCTTCTCCAGCGACGGACTCCGAACGGCCTGTGCCCGTTCCTAGCGAATCCGATTGGGAGCCGATCATGGAGTTTACCTCCACGGATATTTTTCAGCACTCGACCTTTGGCGACATCCTGAACTCATTAAGGTCTCTCTCCTTGTCAGGCGGATCCTGGCCGAACTATGTCCAGCGGGATTGGGATGCGGATGACGAAGAAATTCGCTGCCCACCCACCACCCACTTAGTAGCCACTGTCAACGACTTAACCGACATGCTCGACTTTGACTCTGAAGACATCGACGGTATGGACGACGATGAGGGAGACGAAGGGGAACCACTGCCCACAGTGCACTGGACAGCCACCTCATCATACGATATATACATGGTGGACACACCCAAAGAAGGCAATGGCGACAAGACAGTGGAGGATGACACCTCCAAGAAGCAACCCAAGCGTCGACGTCAGCGGCGCCGCTCTAAGTCCCGCCAAAGCAAAAGTGGTGATACCGGCATAGGAGATAATAACACACCGAATAGTGCAGAAGATGGCAACAATCCCCTCTAGCACGATCTAGGACAGGAGGGTGGAGAGGCCAGCCCTCCAGAGAGAGCGGTAAATGGAGTGGCGGAGGATGATAATTACATGCCCCCTCCGAAGACGAGGCAAGCCTCGACGATGACGAATTCGTCGTGCCAGAGGATCCCGTCAAACAAGAGCGCTTCGAGCGCCGGCTTATAGCCACGGCAAATAGCCTTAAGAAAAAGCAGCAGCAGCTTCAAGCTGATCAAGATCTGCTAGCTGATAGATGGACTGAAGTCCTGGCGGCCGAGGAATATAAACTCGAACACCCCTCCAAGAGTTACCCAAAATGTAGGTTGCTACCCCGACTGGAGGAAGAAGCGTATGATGCGGCTGATCGGCCACCCCGTGGCCGCGACAGAGAGGCATTCCAGCCAAAAGCTCAGCCTGCACCCCGACTCCATTCAAATAAAAAGGCATGGGGAAATACGCCAGACCTATGAGACGTATTGGAGGACAAAGCAAAGCATGCAAGATCGATCTACGGATCACGAGGGCGCGCCACTATGCGAGACGATAAACGTCACGCCAGATACAGTAAAAGTAAATCCGGCTAGGGCCGCACACAGCGGGCAAGACTCATTGGAGCTGCATCACGATATAGCCTAGTAGAGAGGCGCCGCACACCCCTTATGCTTCACAGACGAAGTAATGGATCATCAAATCCCAGAGGGTTTCAAACCCGTAAATATAGAATCATATGACGGCACAACAGATCCCGCGGTATGGATCGAGTATTTCCTCCTGCATATCCACATGGCACGCGGTGATATCTACACGCCATTAAATACCTCCCACTCAAACTTAAAGGACCAGCTCGGCATTGGCTCAACAACTTGCCAGTAGAGTCCATTAGCTGTTGGGAAGATCTGGAAGCCGCATTCCTTGACAACTTTCAGGGCACTTATGTGCGACCACCAGATGCCGATGACTTGAGCCACATAATTCAGCAGCCAGAGGAATCAGCCAGGCAATTCTGGACACGGTTCCTAACAAAGAAAAATCAAATCGTCGACTGTCCGGATGCAGAGGCTCTAGCAGCTTTCAAGCACAACATCCGCGACGAGTGGCTAGCCCGGCACCTTGGTCGGGAAAAGACGAAATCTATGGCAGCCCTCACGACACTCATGACCCGCTTTTGTGCGGGAGAAGACAGCTGGCTGGCTCGCAGTAACAACATATCAAAGAACCATGGTACTTCGGATACCAAGACGACAGTAGCAGGTCACGTCGCAACAAACATAAGCGCCGCATTAACAACGACAATACCGAGGACACGACAGTTAATGCCGGATTCAAAGGCTCTAAACCCGATCAGCGGAAAAAGCCATTCAAAAGAAGCACTCTGGGCCCGTCCAATTTGGACCGTATACTCGATCGCTCGTGTCAAATACACAGCACCCCCGACAAGCCAGCCAACCACACCAATAGGGATTGTTGGGTGTTCAAGCAGGCCGGCAAGTTAATTGCCGAAAGCAAAGATAAGGGGCCACATAGCGATGATGAGGAGGAGCCCCGGCAGCCGAATACCGAAGGACAGAAGAGGTTCCCCCCACAAGTGCGGACGGTGAACATGATATACGCAACCCACATCCCCAAGAGGGAGCGGAAGCGTGCGCTCAGGGACGTATATGCGTTGGAGCCAGTCGCCCCAAAGTTCAACCCATGGTCCTCCTGTCCGATCACCTTCGATCGCAGGGACCATCCCACTAGTATCCGTCATGGCGGATTCACCGCACTGGTCTTAGACCCAATTATTGATGGATTTCACCTCACTTGAGTCCTTATGGATGGCGGCAACAGCCTGAACCTGCTTTACCAGGACACGGTGCGCAAAATGGGTATAGACCCCTCAAGGATCAAACCCACCAAAACGACCTTTAAAGGCGTCATACCAGGTGTAGAGGCCCATTGCAGAGGCTCAATCACACTGGAAGTGGTCTTCGGATCCCTGGATAACTTCCGAAGCGAAGAGTTAATCTTCGATATAGTCCCGTTCCGAAGTGGTTATCATGCACAGCTCGGGCGAACCGCATTTGCAAGATTTAATGCGGTACCGCATTATGCATACCACAAGCTCAAGATGCCAGGACCTCAGGGGGTCATTACAGTTAGTGGAAACACATAGCGCTCTCTCCGAACGGAGGAGCACACTGCGGCCCCCGCAGTGGAAGCGCAAAGCAGCCTCTCAAAGCAATCCACTAGTTCGGCATTTAAGGACCCGAACACCTTCAAGCGCGCCCGGAGTAATCGGCAACAGGACCGCCTGGCACATTCCGAGCTCGCATAGCAATGCGGCCCCCACCCCAGCCCAAGCCAAATGGCGAAACTCGTGCCACACGTACATAATTACACACTAAAAATACGATGGGCACAGGTAGGGAGGGGGCACGACTACGGCACGCCCCAAGACACAGCTTAAACCACCCTAGGGGCTTCCCGCTTAGTTATTTTTCTCTCTTTCAGGGCATTAATCTCTGGAAACCCTGTGTCGGGTTTCAGGTTCCGGCAGACCCTTGAGGTTCGAACACTGGGGTGCGCGCGGAGATCTCTCCCCTACCGATCTACTCTGATCCTCTCGTGCGAACTAAGATGAAAATGATGAACAACACAAGGGACACGATGTTTATACTGGTTCGGGCCACCGTTGTGGTGTAATACCCTACTCTAGTGTATGGTGTGGTGGATTGCCTCTGGGGCTGATGATGGACAGTACTAGGGAAGAACAGCCTCGTGAGAGGTGTTCTTGAGCTTGTGCGATGAACTCCTAGGGTGAGTTCAGTCGCCTCTCTCTCTGCTATGGTTCTACTAGATTTCCAGCCGTCGTGGTCTCTGTGTCTCGATGTCTCGAGGTTTTTCTAGATGTCTCTACTCTGTGGTGGCTAGCTCTATTTATAGAGGCCCTGGGCCTCTCCCCGAATAATTGAGCAGGAAGGGCGCCAACAATTGGCCATTTCAAAGGGGAGCATCTAGTACAAGTTATCCTGACCAAAGGTGGTCTTCGGCTGCCAAAAGCACTGGCGATGATGCCGTCTTGGGCTCCATGGTGACATTCGTCCTGCCGTCCGGCTGGTCTTGGTCTTGTTGCACCGGAATGGTAACCTTTGCCTGATGCCTTGGCCTGTGCTTGCCCCCTTTGCACCAAAGGGGAAACAAGGACACTGCGCAGGCCGGCGCCCGCCTGGTCTCGATCGTCATGGCTTGCGTCACGGGTTCCTCGCGAGGTACTCCTGCCTTGATCTCTTCGCCTCCTCGCGAGCCTGCCTAATGAGGCTGCCTCTGAGGAAGCTCCCTGTCGTTCGCCCCACGAGGCTTGGCCCCTCGCGAGGGTCTTGATCTTGAGCTGCTGAAGATGGGCCGTGCTGGGCCCCTTCTTGAGCTACGCCGCAGGCCGCAGGCAGGCAAGTCTGGGGACCCCCATTCCCAGAACGCCGACAGTAGCCCCCGGGCCCAAGGCACGCGCGGGCTTGGCTTAGTAGAGAAGCGAAGGGGCAAGCGTGAAGCGCCGCGGGCTCTAATAGCATGCGGACTTGGGCGCCGTGTGGCGGTTGGTTGGGCGTGGGCGTGGGCGTCTGCACTTCCCACAACGCCTTGGCAACTGCACGACTGACAAAAGAGGGGGGCCCTGGCCAGGCTTACTTGCCCCGCTCTCGTTCGTCTTGCCCTAGATCCCCTTTCTCGTTCTCCTTCCTCTTGCTCCCGAAATCCTCCAGATCCGTCTCAACCCTTCGCATCCGGCATGCCATGGCGCCTCGCAAGTCCCTGGCGGATGCTTGGTACTCACCGGCCCTGGATTCCCCGAATTTGTCAGAGAAGAACCTCGCCCTCGCGCGCCTGATGACGATGGCACAGGGCAGCGAGGGAGCGACTGTGCTCAAGGTCGGCTCCGATCAGCCTAAGGGCAAGGGGAGAACCTTCTACCCGTTCTTCATGAGCGCCATTGTCGCTGGTCTGGTGCCTCCTTTCTCTGAGTTCTTCCATGCCGTTCTCCGCCAATACAACCTGCAGGCTCTGCATCTCCACCCCAACTCTGTCCTTCTCCTGGCGATTTTCGCCCACTATTGTGAGGATCATGTTGGTGTGAAGCCCTTGGTGGCCTTGCTACGCCACTTTTTCTCCCTCCGGGTTTCTGGTGCTCAGGTCTCCGCATGCGCGAGCTTCATTGCATATTCCAGCTCCAACGCCATCTCAAAGCCTGGGAAGAGGATTGAAGACTACTGGAGCAAGTGGGTCATGATGGATGTTGGGTGCCTCCACCCTCGTCTGGTATTGCCCATGGGGCAACCTAAGTCCGTTGACGCATGGTCCCGTGCGGAGCTCGTCGACCCTCGCGCGAAGGCGGTGTTGAGGAGGATAAACGCGGACCTGAGACCAAGCAACTCGGAGGCGGCGAAGCTGACCGGGGCCACGCTCCTAAGGGAGTTCTTGGAGCACCGGGTGGCTCCGCTCCCACTATGGCGGCTAGGAGGAGCAAACACCGTCCTGCGCCTGAGCTCCGAGGACCTGACCGACGAGGATCTGGCCGCGGCCCTCCATTCCTTGGTTGGGGGAGACGTGGCGAGCCCGGTGGGCGCCCCGTCCCCCTGTTCCTTCATGACGACTGGGAGCTGGTGGTGAACGCCATGCCCACCTTCAACGGTGAGGGGCTGGTGCCCACGGCAGCTCCTGAAGATCCAGCGGGGAAGAAGAGGAAGAAGAGGGGGAGGAGGAAGCGTCCGACTCGGAGGAGACTGGCGAGGATTGGGGGGAGTCCTTCCCTCGGCGCAGGTCCCAGGCCCTCCGCTCCATGCCGGACGACGACGAGGCCAGCGCCAGGAAAGGAAGGGAGGGCTCTTCCTCGGTCACGAGGAAGGGCAGGTCGAGCCTGGTTCCCCCGGAGTCTGCTCTAGTACCTAAGGGGTCCAAGGCCAGCTCCATCGCTCCTGACGCGCCTTCTGCTTCCGGGCCCTCCAAGGCTGACCCCTGCTGCAGGCTCTCGGGCTTCAAGTTTGGCCGGAAGTTGCTTGATTCCACGGACGACATCCAGTAAGTGCTCGATTCGTGCTCTGCTTGGTTTCTGCCACTGAGGCTTGACATTTGCGCTCTTTTACCAGGTCGACACCTGCGGCCAAGAGGTTGAAGGAGGCTCCTGCGGCCCTGCTTGGGGCGAATCCGTCTGCCAGGGCGACGCCTTCGGCTGTTGGGGCAGAGGACGGCAAGCCCCGCGCCTCTCTGACCCCACCGCTCTCGCGAGGCCAACTGGGGCGCCCCGGCGAGGAGTCAGCCCCCATGGCCCCGCTGGACCTGGAGTCGACTGTGCCCGATGCTGTTGCCGTGGCGGCCAAGGCTCAGGAGGTCCCTTCCTGCCAAGCCATGGCCACACTGCCATCTTCTTTGCCTGCTCCACAGGTTCTTGTCTCTTCTGCTCCCTCCGCCATTGTCCTGGACCATGTTGCCAACGAGCTGAGCCAGTTGCGTGAGGATCTCCTGAGCGCGGACCCTCGTCTGGTGGCCGGGCGCCTGGAGTTGGCCTCTGGCTGGGCTAGTTCTGCTGCCTCCGTCCGAGCGGTGTTGAGCCAGGCCGTGTCATCCTTCGACGAGGAGAGGCGGGCCGCCAACCAAGCCAAGGCCGCTCACGATGCTGCCCTGGGCGACGTTGCAAATGCCCAGGGCCGCTGCAAGACGCTTGAGGCCGAGCTGCAGGGCCTGCGCGACGAGCTCGCAAAGGAGGTGCGCAGCCGCCAGGAGAAGGAGAAGGAGATGAAGGCTAGGGAGACCGCCGCCAAGGACCGGGACACCAAGCTTGATGACCGCCACCACCGACTTGAGACGCTGGAGCGGTCGCTGAAGGCAGAGAGGACCGAGCTGGACGCCAAGGCAAAGGTCCTCAGGGAGGACGGGCGGCCTTCGCGGAGCTGGAGAAGAAGGCCCGAGGCATATTAAAGACGATGTATGAGAGCGGCCTAGAGGAGCCATTGGCTGGTGCAGAGGACGGCCCCGCCAAGCTGCTCCCCTTCCTGGTTGATGTGCTTGAGGACGTCGCAGATGGCCTTGCCCCACGGTCGAGGCCGAGGTGCGTGCCCTGTCTTCTGCGGCGCTGACGCGTGTCCCCAGCCATGTCTACCTGTGCGACCCCAACGTCGACTTCGACAGCCTACTGGAGTCCGTGAGCGGCGATCGTGCCGCTGTCGCCACTGAGGCCGTGAGGGGCCGAGCCGAGGTTTTGCTGGGGAAGTCCCGCTCCCCCAGCGTCCTTCCCGGGCGCGGTGCCGCCAGACTTGTGACCTCGAGCGGCGAAGCTGTCCAGCGTGACTCCACCATCGGTGACGGCATTACTGGGGAGTGATTCCTTCGTGACTTGCATCATGTTTTATTCCTGCACATGCACCATGCATCGCGGAGGCGTTAAAACTTGTGTTTGGTGTTGTGGAACAATCTTATGGCTTGTAATATTTGCTTTGAATTTCTTGGAATTTGCATTTTCCTCTCCTACTTGTTTACGCTCTACGTCGGCAGGGCCCGGCCCCGTGCGTACCTCACCCAGCATTAACCCCGACCGGAAACCAAGGACGAGACTAAGGAGTGAGGGGCTATGTGGCAAGTTAGGCTCCTGAGTCGCGATGCTCAGGAGTCCCCCTTGACACGCGAGAAACAAGTAGGGAAGGGGGGAGCGAGGAGTGGATTGATCGTTCTACGTCGGCAGAGCCCAGCCCCGCACGTACCTCACCCAGCGTTAGCCCCGACCGGAAACCAAGGACGGAACTAAGGAGTGAGGGGCTACGTGGCAAGTTAGGCTCCTGAGTCGTGATGCTCAGGAGTCCCCCTAGACGCTCAAACGGGTTTCGTACCTTGGCTCCGCTTGGGGAGTGGCGCGCGACGACCAGGTCCAAGGGACCTGGCTGGGTGGCGTGCGCTCAGGCGAGGCCCGGGCATAGCCCCCGTGTCCGGCCCCCTCGCGCGGCACTCCCGAGGGGAGGCGTTGCGACGGTGCCGGACACTGAGCTCTGGGCTCCCTGAGGTTGGTACGGCCATGGGCCGCCCTCAGCTGTTTATCACCAGCGCGGAGCATAGCGCTTCCGTATGTGTACGGGCATAACCGCTCCTCGGCAGTGTCGTCAGCCAGCACGGAGCATGGTGCTTCAACTGGTGCGTGGGAGGGGGCTCCCCTCCGGGAGGAGCCCCCGGGGCGTGTACAGCCCCGCCCTGACACGTGGCCGGCACGGTAGGGCTAGGAGAGGTGTATCTAGGCACCCGTGAGCCAGCGCGGGACTCACGAGGCCCTACCTCGAGGCGGGTTGCGCCTGGCTCTGGGCCTTTATCAATTGGTGTGTTCCTGCAGGGTTGTTAGAATGCAAATGCTCTACGTCCTCAGGTCCCGGCCCCCGAGCGAGCTCAGCCACCGCTGGTATGACAGGTCGCGATGCCGTGGGTCAAGGCCAGGGGGTGAGGGCTGGAGAGCCAGTAAGAGCCCATGAGTCGTGATGCTCAGGCGCCCCCCTTTTAACGTGCAAGTGCTTGCACGACGACAAGCAGTAGGTGATAATTATGGGAATCAGATTAAGCGTGAAAGAACAACTTCATCCTAGGGTAAACGCTGGAAAAGCAACTGCCACTGGGTCAGGCCCGAGCGGTGTGGGGATGATGCAGCCCGAGGGGCGCCCTTGTCGGTGTTCTGGGAATGGGGGTCCCCAGACTTGCCTGCCCGAGGCCTGCGGCATGGCTCAAAGGGGGGCCCAGCGCGGCCCATCTTCACCAACACAAACCCAAGACCCTCGCCAGGGGCCAAGCCTCGCGGGGCGGACGACGTGGAGCTTCCTCCGGCGCAGCCTCGTCAGGCTGGCTCACGAGGAGGCGGAGAGATCAAGTTGGGGTACCTCACGAGGTGCCCATGACGCAATCCATGACGACCGGGGGCGCCAGGCGGGTGCCAGCCCGCGCAGCGTCCTCCCTTCCTCTTTGGTGTAAAGGGGGCAAGTGCAGCCGCGGAGTACCCAGGCATCAGGCAAAGGTTGCCATTTCAGTGCAACGAGACCAAGACTAGGAGGATTACGAGACAAAGGTCACCGTGGAGCCCAAGACGGCATCATCACCAGAGCTTTGCACAAGCGAAGACTACTTTTGTCAGGATAGTTGATACTAGTTGTCTCCCTCCAAATTAGCCCGCCATTGTTGGCTCCCTTCCCGCTCGATATTTGGGAAGAGGACCAGGGCCTCTATAAATAGGACCAGCCACCCATAGAGCAAAGGAGGCTGGGGGAAAAAAGAGATGGCCGGAGAGTTGGAAAGATAGAGAAGATCAGGTAGAGAGAGAGAGCAGGGTGACTGAGCCCCTCCCGGCAGTTCATCGCCCCAGCCAAGAACAGACCCTCGCAAGGCTGTTCTTCCTTATATTGTTCATCATCATCAGCCCAAGAGGCAATCCACCACGCCACACACTGGAGTAGGGTATTACACCACAACGGTGGCCCGAACCAGTATAAACCCTGTGTCTCTTGTGTTGTATTTCCTTAGTTTAGATCCTAGCAAGGCTGAGGAGTGCAGGTAGGTAGGAGGCGAAATCTCCACGTGCACCCCAGTGTTCGAACCTCAAGGGTTTACCGGAACCCGATATCCGACATTTGGCGCGCCAGGTAGGGGTGCGCCGGGATTCGTCTTCCACCACCCCGTTCTTCTCCGACCACCACGCCCATATCTGATGCTTGTCGGGCTCGCGCAGAGCGCCGGGCTGCGCTTGTTTCCCGCGTTGCCCAGACGGCCCCTGTCGGCGGGCAACCTCGCCGTTCCCCGTCACCTGCCGTCAACGCCGCCACCGCCCCGGCAGGGGACGTGCATCAAGCATCGTCCCAGCATCCGTCCGTGCGGCAAGACGGCCGCACCGCAACTCCCTCGCTCACCCCAGCTGATTCTTCGTCCCGCGCGCTCCGCGCGCCCATGGAGGCTCGGGCTGCACTCATCACAGTGAACAAGCTCCTGCGCTACCGTCCCGCTGATGACGCCTATGAAGAATGGCTCGACCGCGTCGCCGAGCTCGTCCGCGCCGCAGGGGGCTCTCCTGCGCCGTCCGTTCCGCTGCACCGCACCCCGCCCCGCGCGGGCAGTGAAGCCCCGGCGGCGCCCCGGCCGCCTCCTCCTCAGGAAGGCACCATGGCTCCAAGGTGCGTGGCCCCTGGGTGGAACCCACTCCGTCAGGCGCCAGCGCAGCAAGAGCAGAGCTGTCAGGAGGTCCCTCACTCGCAAGAAGCTGCCCGGGCGCTCCCTGCTCCAGCACGTCGCGACCATGATCCTGCTCCCGCGCATCATGACCCCGCGCTGCTTCCAGCTGCAGCGCGTGGGGACATGCAAGACCAAGTTCCCCGTCATCCAAGGCCTCCCGTGGCCACAGCAGGCTGTCGTGCCTTCACCGCCGAGCTACGCAACGTCGTGTGGCCCGGCAAGTTCAAGCCAGACCTGCCTCCTCGCTACGACGGCACGGCTGACCCTGCGGAGTTCCTCCAGCTCTACGAGCTGGGCATCGAAGCTGCCAACGGAGACGAGAAGGTCATGGCGAACTGGTTCCCCATGGCACTCAAGGACGGGTCCCGCACCTGGCTCCTGAACCTGGCTCCAGGCACGATCTCCTCCTGGGACGAGATGCGCACCCGCTTCATCGCCAACTTCCAAGGCACTCGCGACTGGCCACCCGCCGTGAGCGACATGCGCCGCATCAAGCAACATCCCGGGGAGACCCTGCAGAAGTACATCCAGTGCTTCAACAAGGCGTGCCTCAAGATTCCCAAGGTGACTGAGGAGGCCATCATCTCGGCCTTCTCCGACGGCGTGCGTGACGTCAAGATGAAGGAGGAGCTGGCGATGCATGAAGACCTGTGCACTTCCTTGGAACTATTCAACCTGGCAACCAAGTGCGCCAGGGCCGAGGAAGGGCGTCTCTCCCTCCTCGAGTTGCCTGCCGCAGACCCAGAAGAGAAGAAGCCCAAGGCCAAGGATGTGAAGTGCAAGGGGGCTGCCGTGCTCACGGCAGAACCGGACACCAAGCGGGGCAGAGATCAGCCCGAACCTCCCAAGGGCAGCCGGTACTATGTGTACCACGACCTCCACACCCACAACACCAACAAATGTCAAGAGCTCCGAGCCGTGCAAGAAGGAAGGATCAGCCGTCGCCTTGACCGCAGTGACCGGGGCTACGACCGAGGAGGAGGAAGGAATGCAGGACGCTGGGAAGACCGTGGCCCGCGCCAAGGGTGGCGCGATCAACCTCATGAGGATCGCTGGCAAGACCAGCCTCGCGAAGGAGACCGGAGGGATCAGCCTCGCGAGGATCGCCCGCAAGGCAACGCATGCCTCCCACCGCTGCCACTAGCCAAGGAGAAACGAAGACCGTCACCAGGACGAGGGGGCTGGGGGCTTCCAGGAGCCGCGCACGATCGCCTGCATCCTGGGCGGGGCACAAGCCCCAGCCTCTCAGCGCATCTTCAAGCAGTTCGCCCGCGAAGTGAACGCAGTCCTCCCCAGGCTCGAAGCCACGCGCCCTCTCAGGTGGTCGGTGTGCGCCATCATGTTCAGCTCGGCAGATCAGCTCAAGTGTGGTGGTCACCAATACCCTCATCGATGGCGGGGCAGGGCTCAACGTCCTGTCCGTGGAAACATTCAACAACCTCCAAGTGCCCTACAGCCAACTTCAGCCAACCAAGCCTTTCTCCGGTATCACCGACGGCTCCACGGTCCCGATTGGGCAGGTCCGCCTCCCTGTCACCTTCGGGGTACGCGACAACTACCGCACCGAGCTCATCGACTTTGACGTCGCTCACATTCTCCTGCCATACAACGCCATCCTTGGGTACCCAGCGCTGGCCAAGTTCATGGCCGTAACTCACCACAGCTACAACGTCCTTAAGATGCCAGGAAGTGGCGGAGTCATCACGGTGCCCTGTGAAGAGAAAGACGCGGTGTGTTCCCTGGAACGAGCCTTCCAGGCCGCGTCACTGGAAGACCCGGATCGTGGAAGCAGGAGGCCTCCCGAGACCACCCCTAAGAAGAAGAAGACATCGACCGACCCGACTACTCAGGAGGCAGGCCCCTCTGGGCCCCCGCCTGCCCGGGGGGAACCTCCTTCCATCACATAGGAAAGCGCGCCCGGCGCCCTCCTCGGGCAGGGCTCGGGGGCTCTCCCCTGGAGGGCCACCGACCTAGCCAGGGTCATGAGGGAGGCGCTTGGGCACCACCTGGAGGCATGTTTCGAAGCACCTTTCCCTCAAGAAGGAGCAAGGCAAGGAGACCCAGACCCCCAGGAGTTCGTCAGCAAGGCCATTCAGGAGCTACGGTAGTCAAGAGTCATGAAAGGTGGCCGCCGCCTACCAGCAGTGGCTCCCCATCCAGGCCAGGATGGTGGGCTGCGCGTCTGCATCGACATACCAGGGCTCAACCGAGTCGCCTCTCTGGAGCGCCTCTGGCCCTCGCGAGTGGGGCGCTGCAGAGGCCCACCCCACAGCTACGTTTGCATGCCTTACGGCTTGCCGAACGTGGCTGACACGTACCAGCGCCTCATGAGGGGCATCACGGGGGCACGAGAGGCCAGGCGTTCCGCAGCCCTAGCAGGGATGGAGATGGCCCATGAGGAGCCGCCAGTGCCTCCGGAGCCTCCTGAGGCCCCTAGGCCTGGGGGCTCGTGAGGATCGTCTCCCGTAGCCCACCGAGCTTGCTACACCAACGCTCCTTCATCCTCAACATCATCAGGTGACGTCTTTCGAGTTTTATTTCCAGCTGGGAGCGCCCCCCAGGGCTGCATTATTCCCAGGCCACGTGGGTTCGTCCCTGCGGCGTGTATCCCTTTTTTTATTCCATGTTGTTAGCTTACCTTGTTGGGGGTGCCCCTCGGGCCGCATGATCCCCAAGCCGCTCGGGCCAGGCCCAGCAGCATGTATCCCGTTTGCGTTTATTTCCGATTATGCGTTAGACCCACCATGCTTGATTATTTGATGTCGGTCCATGGCACTTCTTCTTCTCCATGCCGACCACTTGCATGTTAAAGGGGGGGTACCTGAGCATCGCGACTCAGGGCTCTTACTGGCTCTCCAGTCCTCACCCTCTGGCCTTGTCCATGGCATCGCGACCTGGCATACCAGCGACGGCTGAGACCAGCTCGAGGGCCGGGACCCGAGGACGTAGAGTGCCGACATCTAACCAAATTTGCAGGGACACATCACAAGATAAGGCCCAGTGCCAGGCGCAACCCGCCTAGGGGTAGGGCCCCGTGAGTCCCGCGCTGGCTCACGGGTGCCTAGATACACCTCGCCAGGCCCTACCGTGCCAGCCACATGTCAGGGCGGGGCTGTACATGCCCCGGGGGCTCCTCCCGGAGGGGGCCCCCCTCCCACGTACCAGTGGAAGCACCATGCTCCGCGCTGGCTGACGACACTATCGAGGAGCGGTTATGCCCGTACACATATGGTAGCGCTATGCTCCGCGCTGGTGATAAACAACTGAGGGTGGCCCCTGGGCCGCACCAACCTCAGGGAGCCCAGAGCTTAGTGTCTAGCCTCATCGTAACGCCTCCCCTCGGGAGTGCCGCGCGAGGGGGCTGGGCACGGGGGTTGCGCCTGGGTCACACCCAGACGCACGCCGCTCAGCCAGGTCCCCCCGGGCCTGGTTTGTCACATGTCTCTCCCCGAGCGGAGCCAAGGTACGAAGGCCGTTTGAGCGTCAAGGGGGACTCCTGAGCATCACGACTCAGGAGCCTAACTGGTCACGTAGCCCCTAACTCCGTCGCCCCGTCCTAGTTTCCGGTCGGGACCAACGCTGGGTGAGGTACGCACGCGACCGGGCTCTGCAGACGTAGAACGGTAGATCCACCCGCATCACACCTCCCTACTTGCTGTTCGTGCGCCAAGGGGGACTCCTGAGCATCGCGACTCTGGAGCCTAACTTGTCATGTGGCCCTCACTCCTTGGCCCCGTCCTGGTTTCCGGTCGGGACCAACGCTGGGTGAGGCATGCGCGGGGCCGGGCTCTGCCGGCCTAGAACATAAGCAAGTAGGAAGGAAAGGCACAAATTTCAAGGAATTCAAAAGCAAATATTACAGTCCACACTGTTATCTCGATGCCAAACGCAAGTTTAAACGCCTCCCCGAGGCATGATACATGTGCAGGAATTAAAGGCAGGACAGGAGCCGCGACGGAGTCACCTGTCGGCGATGGAGCAGCACGGATTGGGTACGCCTCACGGAGCGGTGGAGTCGGCAGCGCCTTGCTCCGGCTTGGTGCTGAAGGCTCGGAACTTCCCCAACAGGGCCTCTGTGCGACCCTTCACGGCCTCGACAGCGGCAGCGGCACGCTCGCCGCTCACTGGCTCCAGCAGACTGTCGAGGTCGACACCGGGATCGCGAAGGTAGATGTGGGTGAGGACCCACGTCATTGCTGCAGAAGACAGGACACGCGCCTCAGCCTCGGTCGCGGGGCGAAGGCCAAGGGCGACATCTTCAAGAGCATGAACCAGGAAGGGAAGCAGCTTGGCGGGGCCGTCCTCGGCGCTAGCCAGTGGGCTCTCCAGGCCGTTGTCGTAAAGCGTCCTCAGTGAGGAGCGAGCCCTTGCCTCCATCTCCGCGAAGGCCACGCGGTCCTCGGCAAGAACCAGGGCCTCGTCGTCCAGCTTGGCCTTCCTCGCCCCCAACTCCTGCTCCAGCGTGCCTAGGCGGTCGCGACGTTTCTTGAGCTTGACCTCCCTCTCCTTGAGAGCCGCCTCGCGAGCCTTCACGCCTTCTTCCTGCTCTTGGCGAAGGCGGACCTCGTTCGCGAGCTGGTCCTGCAGACCTTGTAGTTCGCCCTCCAGCGCCTTGCAACGACCACGGACGTCGACCACCTCCCCCAGGGCTGCATCACGAGCAGCCTTCGCCTCAAGGACGGCCTGCTTCTCCTTGTCGCACGCCGTCGAGGCCTGCACCAGCGTCGCCCGAATCGAAGCGTCGGAGCGAACCCATCCTGAAGCCAGCTTCAAGCGCCCGGCCACCAAGCGGGGATCGGCGCCAAGAAGATCCTGACGTAGTCGGTCCAGCTCAGCAACCACATGATCCAGAACAGCAGAAGGAGTCGGAGAGACAGCAGCCGGTGGAGTAGGAGGAGAAGGCGGCAGCACGACCACAGCATCCTGAGGCGGAGTCTGCTGTGCCCCCACAGCTGAAGTGGCGGCAGCAGGCAAGAGCACCTCGGGAGCCACTTGGGCCGTGGGGGCTGAGCTCGCCCCAGCCGGCTCAGCCAGGCCTCGCGAGGACGACCGGGCAGGAGAAGCATGTGCGTCGCGGTCACCCTCCTTCGCGGGCAGAAGCGCTGCCACGGATGGAACCTCAGGAGCCCTCTTCGGCTTCTTTGCGGCGGGCGCCAGCCTATCCAAGAGATGCGGACGTCAAGCTTCAGAAGCAGAGCAAGAGATAAAGACAAGAACCGAACGCTTACGGGTCGTCGCCAGTGAGCTCAAGCAGCCTCCGGCCAAATTTTTACCCTGAAAGCCGGCTGGAAGGGTCAACCTCAGGAAGCTTGGAGGCGGAAGGCGCATCTGCGGTCCGCCCCGGGGCCGGGGCAGACCCACGGGAGATCAGCCGGTCCTGTCCTTCTTAGGGATCGGGGGTGAGCTCCCGTCGTCCTGCTCGTCGTTGTCCTCGTCGTTGTCTTCATCGTCATCCTCGTCGCCATCGCTCGGAGAGAGGCGGAGAACGCGGGACCGGCGCTGTGGGAGGGGAGCCCTCGACTCTCCATCAGTCGCCTCGGAGTCAGGCCCTTTTCTCCGCTCCCCTCCTTCCTCCTCTTCGCTGGAGTCGTCGGAGGGCACGTCCACCGGTTCCTCAGGAGTTTCCGTGGGCACGGGCCCATCCCCGTTGAAGATGGGCATGGACTCCACTACCTGCTCCCAGTCATCGCGGAGGAACAAGGGCGTAGGAGCGCCCACCAACCTTGCCACATCGCCCCGACCAGAGATTGGAGGACCGCAGCCAGATCTCCGTCGGCTAAGGCCGCGGGGCTCGGACGGGGCCTCCACATCAAAAGTGAGTACTGCCGAAGTGGAGCCAGCTGGTGCTCCAGGAATTCCCTCAGCAGCGACGCGCCGGTCAGCTTCGCCGCCGTCATGTTGGCCGGCCTCATATCCGCATCCATCTTCTCCAACATCAGCTTTGCACGGGGGTCCGTGAGCTCCGCTCGACCCCAGCATCCACCAAGACCCACTTGCTCCTGAAGCCCTCAATCCTTTTCCCGGCGTTCGAAATGGCAATGGCGCCACCGTACGCGACGAAGCTCGCGCACGCGGAAGCAGTACCACGAGAGGTCCGGAGGTAGAAGTAGTGGCGCAGCAAGGCCACTGAGGGCTGCACCCCTACGTGAGCCTCATAGTAATAGGTGAAGATTGCCAGGAGAAGGACGGAGTTGGGTTGGAGATGCAGGGCCTGTAGCTTATAGTGGCGGAGGACAGAGAAGAAGAACTCGAAGAAGGGAGGCACCAGGCCAGCAGCAATGGCACTTATGAAGAGCGGATAGAAGGTGCTCCCTTGACCCTCAGGGGTGGCGGAGCCGGCTTTAAACACCTTCGCCCCGTTGATGCCCCGCGTCGTCGCCATCCGGCGCAACCGGGCGAGGCTCACCTCCGACACGTTTGGTGGGTCCAGGGTAGACGAGTACCAAGCTACGGCCGGAGGCTGACGAGGTGCCATGGCTTACTAGGTCACACGGTCGGAGTGGATCTAGAAATTTTGGAGGAAGGAGAGGCGCAGGAAAGGGGATCTGAGCAGCAACCGGGGAAAGCAAGAAGCAAATCCTAGGTGGATGCCGCTCCTTTATCAACTCGCGCGGTTGCTAGGGCGCCCACGTCCAATCAACCTCCACGCGGTGCCCAAGGCCGCAGGCTATTAGGGCCCGCGGCGCTTCGTCCTTGCCCTTCCGCCTCCCTGCACGGCCAAGTCCGGGTGCGCTTTGGGACCGGGGGCTACTGTCGGTGTTCTGGGAACGGGGGTCCCCAGACTTGCCTGCCTACGGCCTGCGGCGTGGCTCAAAGGGGGGCCCAGCGCGGCCCATCTTCACCAACACAAACCCAAGACCCTCGCGAGGGGCCAAGCCTCGCGGGGCAGACAACGCGGAGCTTCCTCAGGCGCGGCCTCGTCAGGCTGGCTCACGAGGAGGCGGAGAGATCAAGGCGGGGTACCTCACGAGGTGCCCATGACGCAAGCCATGACGACCAGGGGCGCCAGGCGGGTGCCAGCCCGCGCAGCGTCCTCCATTCCTCTTTGGTGCAAAGGGGGCAAGCGCAGCCATGGAGTACCAAGGCATCAGGCAAAGGTTGCCATTTCGGTGCAACGAGACCAAGACCAGGAGGATTACGAGACGGAGGTCACCGTGGAGCCCAAGATGGCATCATCACCAGAGCTTTGCGCAGGCGAAGACTACTTTTGTCAGGATAGTTGATACTAGCTATCTTCCTTCCCGCTCGATATTTGGGAAGAGGACCAGGGCCTCTATAAATAGGACCAGCCACCCATAGAGCAAAGGAGGCTGGGGGAAAAGAGCTGGCCGGAGAGTTGGAAAGATAGAGAAGATCAGGTAGAGAGAGAGAGAGCAGGGTGACTGAGCCCCTCCCGACAGTTCATCGCCCCAGCCAAGAACAGACCCTCGCGAGGTTGTTCTTCCTTGTATTGTTCATCATCATCAGCCCAAGAGGCAATCCACCACGCCACACACTGGAGTAGGGTATTACACCACAACGGTGGTCCAAACCAGTATAAACCATGTGTCTCTTGTGTTGTTCTTTCCTTAGTTTAGATCCTAGCAAGGCGGAGGAGTGCAGGTAGGTAGGAGGCGAAATCTCCGTGCGCACCCCAGTGTTCGAACCTCAAGGGTCTGCCGGAACCCGAAATCCGACAGCCCCCAACAGGGTAAGTAAAGAGCATAACCAAAATGGATACATGCCGTGGGGACGGATCCACGCGGCCTGGGAATGGTGCAACCCTGTGGGCGCTCCCAGCTGAAAGTAGAACTCTGAAAGATGTCACCTGGTGCTGTTGAACATGAAGCGATGCTGAGGAATTGAGCGATGCGCAGTGAAGACGTCGGCCTTCATGAGCCCCCAGGCCCAGGGGCCTCGGGAGGCTCCGGTGGCACGTGCAGGTCTTCGGGGATCATCACCACTTCCGCCAGGACCGCGCGATGCCTGACCTCCTGAGCCTCCAGAATGCTCCTCAACAGGCGCTGATGTGTGGCGACCGCGCTCGGCAGACTGAAGGGCATGCGAATGTAGCTGTGAGGTGGTCCCACGCAGCGTCCTATGGCCGAAGGCCATAGACGCTCCTGGGACGCAGCTCGGTTGAGCCCCGGTACGTCGATGCAGACGCGCAGTGCTCATTCTCGCCTGGATATGGGGCCACGACAGGTAAGCAGCGGCTGCCGCGCATGACTTTGGACTCTTGTAGCTCTTGGGTATTCCTTGCGATGAACTCCTGAGGGTTTTGTCTCCTTTGACTTGTACCTTTCTGAGGGAAGCGTGCTTGAAAGCACCCCTCCAAGTGGTGCATGAGCGCCTCCCCTGCGACCTTGGCAAGGTCGGTGGCTCTCCAAGAGAGAGCCCCCGAGCCCTGCCTAAGGAGGGCGCTGGGCGCGCCTTCCTATGCGCGAGAGGGCGGCGCTCCCTGATCGGGCGCGAATCCTAACGCAATACCTCCGGAGGTGCCTGCTTCCTTGTGGCTCTGGCCTGGTGAGGTCGTCTTCTTGAGGGTCGCCTCGGGAGCCCCCCCCCCCGCTCCTATGATCTGGGTCTTCGATTGCTGTGGCTTGGAATGCATGCTCGAGCGAGCACACTGCGTCCCTTTCTTTACAGGGTACGGTGATGACTCCACCGCTTCCTGGCATCTTGAGGACATTGTAACCATGGTGAGTCACTGCCATAAACTTGGCTAGGGCTGGGTACCCGAGGATGGCGTTGTACAGCAGGCGGATGTGAGCGACGTCGAAGTCGATGAGCTCGGTGCGGTAGTTGTTGCGTTGCCCGAAGGTGACCGGAAGGTGAACCTGCCCAATCAGAACAGTGGAACCATTGGTGACTCTTGAGAAAGGCTTGGTCGGCTGAAGCTGGTCGTATGGCACTTGGAGATTGTCGAACGTCTCGACGGACAGGACGATGAGTCCTGCCCCGCCATCGATGAGGGTCCTGGTGACCTGCACGTTGTTGATGACTGGGGAGCAAAGCATCGGGAGGACTCCTGCCGTTGCTGCACACTTGAGCTGGTCTGCGGAACTGAATGTGATCGCACACGAAGACCACCTAAGAGGGCCCGTGGCCTCAAGCTTGGGAAGGACTGCATTCACCTCGCGAGCAAACTGCTTGAAGATGCGCTGTGAGGCTGGGGCCTGGGCGCCGCCCAAGATGCAAGCAATTGCACGCGGCTCTTGGAAGCCCCCAGCCCCATCGTCTTGGTGTTGATGTTCGTTCCTCCTTGGTGGAGGCGGCAGAGCAGGGAGGCCTGCGTTGCTGTGGGGACGGTCCTCACGAGGCTAGTCCCTCCAGCCTCCCTCGCGAGGCTGGTCCTACCAGTGGTCCTCGCGAGGGCGGTCACGCCATCCCTGGCGAGGGCCACGGTCTTCCCATCGTCCATCGCCTCTTCCTCCTCCTCGGCCATAGCCCCTGTCTTTGCGCTCTGGGCGTCGGCCGATTCGCCCATCTCGCATGGCTCTAAGCTCTTGACATTCATTGGAGTTGTGGGTGTGGAGGTCATGGTACACGTAGTACCGTCCGCCCTTGGATGACTCAGGCTGATCCCTGCCTCGCATGGTGTCCGGTTCCGCTGCTAGCACGGCAGCCCCCTTGCGCTTCACATCCTTGGCCTTGAGCTTCTTTTCTTCCGGGTCGGCTGTCGGGAGATCGAGGAGGGAGAGACGCCCTTCCTCAGCCCTGGCGCACTTGGTCGCCAAGTTGAACAGCTCTAGGGATGTGCACAGGTCTTCATGGATTTCTAGCTCTTCCTTCATCTTGACGCCGCGCACGCCGTCGGAGAAGGCTGAGATGATGGCTTCTTCAGTCACCTTGGGGATCTTGAGGCGAGCGTAGTTGAAGTGTTGGATGTACTTCTGCAGGGTTTCTCCTGGCTGTTGCTTGATGCGGCGCAGGTCGCTCACGGCCGGGGGCCGGTCGCGAGTGCCCTGGAAGTTGGCAATGAAGCGGGCGCGCATGTCGCTCCAGGAAGAGATCGTGCCGGGAGCCAGGTTCAGGAGCCAGCTGCGGGCGCCGTCCTTGAGCGCCATGGGAACCAATTCGCCATGACCTTCTTGTCTCCGTTGGTGGCTATGATGCCCAGCTCGTAGAGCTGCAGGAACTCCGCGGGGTCCGCTGTGCCATCGTAGCGGGGAGGGAGGTTAGGCTTGAACTTGCCTGGCCATGTGACGCTGCCACTGGGAGGGTGAAGGCGAGGCAGCCCGCCGTGGCCACCGGCGCCCTTTGCTGGTGCTGGACTCGTTCTTGCGGGTCACCATGCGCCGCCACTGGGAGCAGCGCGGGGTTTTGTCATGGAGGCGCTGGGGCGCGATCTTGGCGCGCCAGCGCTGGGAGCGCGCGAGCACCTTCCTGGGGACGTGGTATCTCTTGGCAGCTCCCTTCTTGCTGCGTGTGCGCTAGACATGGAGGGTCTTGCCCTGGGGCTGCACGCCTTGGAGCCAAGGCACCTTCTTGGGGAGGAGGCGGTGGAGGCACCTCCCGATCCTCGCCCCCTGCACCGGACGGTGGGCGAGGCAGCGAGAGGGACCACAAGGGGGAGCCCCCTGCGGCACTGACGAGCTCGGTGATGCGGGCGAGCCAGTCCTCGTACAGGTCGTCGATGGGGCGATAGTGCAGGAGCTCCCGCGCCAAGAGCAGTGAGGCGTGCACATCCATGGGTGCGCGACGGGCGTGGGACGATGAGCCAACTGGAGTCAGCGACGTGGTGGCGGTGCGGCCATCCCGCCGCATCGAGGGGTGTTGGGACGAGGCCTGCTGCTCGTTCCCCGCCAGGCCGGTGGCGGCGTTGGCGGCGGGCGACGGGGAACGATGAGGGAAGCCGCCAATGGGCGCTGTCTGGGCGACGCGAGCGGCGTGAGCAGCCCGGCGCTCGGCGCGAGCCCAACGAGCGTCAGCCATGGACACGATGGAAGATCACACACGAATAGCGGAAGGAAGATTCCGGCGCACCCCTACCTAGCACGCCAAATGTCGGGTTTCGGGTTCCGGCAGACCCTTGAGGTTCGAACACTGGGGTGCGCGTGGAGATCTCTCCCCTACCGATCTACGTCCGATCCTCTCGTGCGAACTAAGATGAAAATGATGAACAACACAAGGGACACGATGTTTATACTGGTTTGGGCCACCATTGTGGTTTAATACCCTACTACAGTATGTGGTGTGGTGGATTGCCTCTGGGGCTGATGATGGACAGTACAAGGGAAGAACAGCCTCGCGAGAGGTGTTCTTGAGTTGGTGCGATGAACTGCTAGGGTGAGTTTAGTCGCCTCTCTCTCTCTCTCTCTGGTATGGTTCTACTAGATTTCGAGCCGTCGTGGTCTCTGTGTCTCAATGTCTTGAGGTTTTTCTAGATGTCTCTACTCTGTGGTGGCTAGCTCTATTTATAGAGGCCCTAGGCCTCTCCCCGAATAATTGAGCGGGAAGGGCGCCAACAATTGGCTATTTCGAAGGGGAACATCTAGTACAAGTTATCCTGACCAAAGGTGGTCTTCGGCTACCAAAAGCACTGGCGATGACGCCATCTTGGGCTCCACGGTGACCTACGTCCTACCGTCCGGCTCGGCTTGGTCTCATTGCACCAGAATGGTAACCTTTGCCTGATGCCTTGGCCTGTGCTTGCCCCCTTTGCACCAAAGGGGAAACAAGGACACTGCGCAGGCCGGCGCCCGCCTGGTCTCGATCGTCATGGCTTGCATCACGGGTTCCTCGCGAGGTACTCCTGCCTTGATCTCTCCACCTCCTTGCGAGCCTGCCTGATGAGGCTGCCTCTGAGGAAGCTTCCTGTCATCCGCCCCGCGAGGCTTGGCCCCTCGCGAGGGTCTTGAGCTTGAGCTGATGAAGATGGGCCGTGCTGGGCCCCCGCTTGAGCCACGCCGCAGGCCGCAGGCAGGCAAGTCTGGGGACCCCGTTCCCAGAACACCGACACCCTGTCCGGCAGCATGATTGCCGAACATATGATGCAGCAACCAAGGAGACATAAATCTACAGCACACCACGGAACTCCCAGGTGGATTACAATAACAAGTGAAATACTTGCTTTAATATTATTCCTCAGCTTGCCCTTGGAGGGGACATAGTCCTACTTTTTTTTGCTTATTGCACCGCATGTATCATTTTGCTTTAACGCACGTTTTTAATAAACAATGCATAGCATTAAGACTATTATTGCATTATTCTTTATATATATATATGTGTGTGTGTGTGTGTGTGAGTGTTCATTAATGACACCTTGCAACCATACACTTTGGTACGGCCAATACACCAGGGGCTTAAGTACCCCACAATATGGTGTGAGAAGTCCGAACACTTACACAAGTGCGGCGCCCCAAACTTATAGCATTATATGCATCAGCTCCGAATCATGTCTTGGGTCAATAGTTGGGTTTGCCCGGCTCCCATGTTTTGGTACCTTACATTCCACCATATCGGCTAAGGTAGCACTGGGAGAACTACTGTGATTGTGCCCCGGTTCTGCCGGGCTAAGCACCTCAGTAGAGAAAGCTAAAACTGACTGTCATGATAAGGCGAGAGACTGGTCGCTGTTCGAGAGGTTTTCGAGTCCTTAAAGACTTATGCCGCTTAGAGCGAGGAGTCGGCCCTGTCTGGCTTAAGGCATGTATCGCGCCCCAGATTCGGCCTTCCGGATACCAGGGGCTTCGCCAAAATTTAAAATTATAGCATTCTATGCCTAAGTGAGAGTGATAAAGCATTATTAGTCCGATTGCCTTGTTCGTCGTGCTGAGCGCCTCCCTCGAAGGACCCAAAAATGGGAACAAGAGTGCTAAGGTTTATCCCGAACACCCCAGCACTCTTGGCATGGGGGCAGAAGCCGACGACTAGCCATCTCTCAGATTTGATAAACAGCCGAACAGAAGGTAATATTTTAAATTCAAACAAGAGTTGCATAGCGCATATGAACAAGTTTTCATAACTACAGGATTACATGAGCGAATTCACTCGAATATTATATCTTTCGTACACTCGTCCGCTACGGGACGAGCACCCTTCAGGACACCCTCATAGTACATCTCAGGGTGGCGATGCTCCTTGCCCTCCGGCGGCCCTTCCTTGATCAGCTTCACGGCGTCTAGCTTGGCCCATTGCACCTTCACACGGGCGAAAGCCTGGCGTGCACCTTCGATGCAGACAGACCGCTTGACGACTTCCAGCCGTGGGCAGGCATCCACAAGCTGCCTCACCAGGCCGAAGTAGTTGTTCGGAAGGGCGTCACCAGGCCAAAGCCGGACTATAAAGCCCTTCATGGCCTGTTCGGCCGCCTTGTGCAGCTCGACCAGTTGCTTCAGCTGGTCTCTCAGAGGCATCGGGTGTTCGGTCCCAGTATACTAAGACCAGAACAACTTCTCCATTGAGCTTCCCTCCTCGGCCTGGTAAAACTGTGCGGCATCCGACACACTGCGGGGCAAATCTGCGAATGCTCCTGGAGAGCTCCGGATTCGGGTAAGTAACAGGTAATTTACTTTCACATGCTTGCTTTGCATATAGAATGCCTTACCCGCCGCTATCTTCTTCATCGCATCAATCTCCTGGAGGGCCTTTTGGGCTTCGGCCTTGGCACTCTTTGCGCTTTCGAGGGCCGCAGCAAGCTCAGACTCTCGCGTCTTCGAGTCACGCTCCAACGCCTCATGCTTCGACGCGAGAGCTTGGAGCTCTTGCTGCACCTCGCCCACCCGTGCCTCCTGCCTTTCCCGCTCGGTGCGCTCCTTGGCCGCTCTGTCTTCGGCCTTGGACAGCGCTTGCTTCAGGGTCGCCACCTCGGTCGTGGCCCCTGGCAAATTTACGATGATCCTGTCATTTTGCAACGTCTTCTTTTATATATACATATCTATAGACAGGGTATTACTTACCCTTGTTCTCCACGAGCTGCCGCTTGGCAAGGTCGAGCTCTTTCTTGGACCCCTCGAGGTCCTGCTTCAATGCGGCAACCTCCACAGTTTGTGCGGCAGAGGCCAGCAGCGAAGCCTGCATACGCATATAGACATACTTATGTTAGACTCCTGCGATATTGTTTGATCCTCTATTCGGCTTTTCTTTTTGAACACCGAACATAGCATCAGGGGCTACTGTCTATGCGGCAATATTTTTCCCATATTTCAAAAACTTACCTCAAAGCCTGTTAGAAGGCTGGCACAGGCTTCAGTCAATCTGCTCTTGGCGGACTGAACCTTCTGGACCACCGCACTCATAATAGTGCGGTGCTCCTCGTCGATGGAAGCGCTGCGAAGCGCTCCCAGCAGATTGTCCGGTGCCTCTGGATGGACAGAGGTCACCGGCACAGGCGTCTTGCCCCTCTTGGAAGGAGGCCGCCTGCCTGAGTCCGGAACTGTTGGAGGTTCCGGCGCGGTGTTCGGCTGAGGGCCGAACTCGGAGCCCTCGGGAGCCTTGCTCCCTCTGCTCTCGTAGTCCGGAAGGTCGCCTTGAGGCGCCTCCGGGACTGTCTCCCCTCGACCCGGTGCCTCTTGAGACAATACCTCGGCGTTGTCCGTAGGGCAAGGGGAGGTGGCGGTCGGAAGTGGATCGCTATCCATATCCGACGAGCCCAGGAAGCCGTTCGACGATACGTCGATACGGGCTCGTGGCGGTCTGCATAATCATAATTCGGCATTAGGAGAAGCAGTGCGACAAAGGAATGCTATGAGTTACTCTAGTATCCGAATACTCACGACTTATCCAGGGGTTTGGCCCTGAGCAGCCACTCGTCTTCGCCTTCTGCAGCGGTGGTGGAGTAATCCGGAAGGAGAGTCCTTCCCTTCTTGGACCCTTCACCCCCTAGTAGGGGCAGCCTTCCTTTTCTTGTCTCCCCCGACTGGAGGAGGAGCATCTTCATGTTCCTCCTCGTCTTTGGGGGAGGAGTGCGTCATGGAGTTGTCGGACAATAAGTCCGATGACGCCTGGCGTCGGGAACTCTTTCGGGTTCCCTTCGCCTTCTTGGTCTTCTCCGGCACCTTATAAGGGGCCGGAGTCAGCATCTCCGTAAGGAGAGCGTCCGCAGTGTCTTCGGGCACAGGGGCCGGACAGTTAATTTGCCCCGACGTCTCCACCCAGTCCTGTCAAAGGCATGGAGATCAGACCCCACGCATGATTAAGCTAGGGGAAATAAAATATCCTACCGGATGTATAGAACTCACCGAATGCGCCTGGCGCTTCACGCTTAGCCCGCGGTCCTCGGTGAGAGAGGGAGGGACCTCTGCGCCCTTGAACATCACCTTCCAGACATCCTTGTGCATCGTGTCGAAGAGCTCGCTCAGAGTCTGGTGCTGGGCCGGGTCAAACTCCCACAAGTTGAAGTCCCATTGTTGGTGCGGGAGGATCTGGCGGACGAGCATGACCTGAACTATGTTAACAAGCTTGAGCTTCTTGCTTGCCATGTTCAGGATACATTTCTGGAGTCCGTCCAGCTCCACCGATGAACCCCACGACAAGCCCTTCTCTTTCCAGGAAGTGACCCGTGTGGGGAATCCAGATCGAAACTTGGGGGCAGCCACCCATCTGGTGTCGCGCGGCTCGGTGATGTAGAACCACGCCGATTTCCACCCCTTTATGGTCTCCACAAAGGAGCCTTCAAGCCATATAACGTTGGGCATCTTGCCCACATGGCTCCACGCATTCTGCTTGTTGTCCGCCCACCACCTTCGGCTTGATATTGAAGGTCTTTAACCACGGGCCGAAGTGGGGCCGGATGCGGAGGAAAGCCTCACACACGATGATGAACAACAAAATATTGAGGACAAAGTTTGGGGCCAGATCATGGAAGTCCAGTATGTAGTAGAACATGAGACCACAGACGAATGGATGGAGGGGAAACCTCAGTCCGTGGAGGAAGTGGTGAAGGAAAACTACCCTCTCATGAGGTTCCGGGGTAGGGACGATCTGCCCCTCAGCGGGCAGCCGATGCGCGATATTCGCGGCTAGGTATCCGGCTCCGCGCAGCTTTTTGATGTGTCCCTCTGTAACGGAGGAATCCATCCACTTGCCTCCTGCTCCGGACATGTTTGGAGAAGGTTGAGGAGAAAGATGTGGACTTGGGCGTTGGAGCTCGAGTGCGCAAGAGTGGATGAGCAAGGAGGAAGAAGGCGTGGGTGGAAAAAGGATAAACCTTGTCCCTTTATAAGGGCGGCCAAAACTATGCGCCCCCACTAGCCTGGTAAAACTCGCTTATCCCCCAAGCGTCGTAATCGATGGCGCGGTTGGGTTACCCACGCCCGTATTGATGAGAATCCCGTAATAAGGGGGACACGATCTCTGCTTTGATAAGACGTGTCGAAAAACCGCGTCGCGTTATGTGCGGGGCTAGTTAAAGGAAACGGAACGAATAATCACCGGGCCATGGCATAATGTCGTATTACCAAAAGAAGTCAGCAAATTAGATTTTTGGAAATATTATTCTCTCTACGGTGATATGTGGAACTTATTTTGCAGGGTCAGACACTATCCTTGTATTCAAATTCTTCCATGATGTATTCGAGGGAGGAACCCGCCTTGCAATGTCGAAGACAACACTGCGCGCCGGACTCATCGTCATTGAAGCCTGGTTCAGGGGCTACTGAGGGAGTCCTGGATTAGGGGGTCTCTGGACAGCCAGACTATATCCTTTGGCCGGAGTGTTGGACTATGAAGATACAAGATTGAAGACTCCGTCTCGTGTCCGGATGGGACTCTACTTGGCGTGGAAGGCAAGCTAGGCAATACGGATATGTATATCTCCTCCTTTGTAACCGACCTTGTGTAACCCTAGCCCCCTCCGGTGTCTATATAAACCGGAAGGTTTTAGTCCGTAGGACACAACAATAACATACAATCATACCATAGGCTAGCTTCTAGGGTTTAGCCTCTCCGATCTCGTGGTAGATCAACTCTTGTACTACCCATATCATCAATATTAATCAAGCAGGAGGTAGGGTTTTACCTCCATCAAGAGGGCCCGAACCTGGGTAAAACATTGTGTCCCTTCCTCCTGTTACCATCCGCCTTAGACGCACAGTTCGGGACCCCCTACCCGAGATCCGCCGGTTTTGACACCGACAAGGGGGACAGGGGGGAGGGGGGTTTGGGGAATATTATTGGCTAGTTGGCCGAAGGGCGGTTGAATCGGATTTGGGGGGAATTTTTGGGTGTGTGGGGATGGGGGAGGATTTTCGCGCGGTGGGCGGGGGGAGTTTGGTGCATGGTCGGTTTCTCCAAGTGCAGTCCCACATGTCAGTGAAGAGGCAAGTTGAAGCGCGTTCCGTTTGCATGAGCCGTGTGCAGGACCGAACGTGTGTGGGGTGCAATGCGACCGCGACATGAGTGTTGTGAGTGTACTGCATTTTTTCCTTTTAAACTAGGTGATTCGCCCCCTCAAAAAAATCTGTTGCTTCACGCGATCCATCGATACTACTACTAGTAATCCGGTAATCCCGACTAAAATGGCGCAGCCGGGTCTTTTCCCGCACGATATGCTGGGAGGTTGGCTTAGTTGGGTTTTTTAGGACGAGTAATGCTACACCTACGTAATCCCAGTTACGTAATTAACGTAATGTGAAATGTGTGAGCTGTTGATTGTAGATTGGGGGGAGGGAGGGGCCCACCACCATGAAAATCAGGGGAGGAGAGAGAGAGGCAATTTATGTTAACCCTTTCGTAGGTTCCCGTAGATGTAGAAAGATGTGTCCGATCCTACAATATAGGCCGTCTGATCTATATCTAATGGATAGGAAGGAAACTATGACAATTTACCCGCACTCCTCTCCACATTTGCAGATAAGGCTTTCCCTCGTTCATCCTTTTCTCCCACAAGATCTTGATTTTCCGTGCAACGCACGGGCATCTTGCTAGTAGTCCTACAATATGTATATTATTGTGAAAGTTCATATACACCGGCCGAGATTAATGCAAACACGGCAGATTTTCATTACATTTCGAACATTTATAGGACAAAAAATAAAAGAAACCCGGCCCTAAACCTATTCTACAGCGGCGACCGACGTCCTCCATCTCGTGATCTCTATGTACGGGGGCGGGGTTCAAGACGCGTGAAGTGAACGTGCGGTCTCCGGCGAGGAAAAGTAGAACATGGGAGACGGACCGGCCAGTTGGCACACCATGCCCTGCCGCCTCCCATGCCCTACGCATCCTCGGAGGAGTTCCCGACCTCAGCGGTGCTGGACGTTGGACGGCGGCAAGTAGGACGCGTGGCTGACGGTGCTCCCGTCGTCGGCCGCCAGCGTGGCCACCGCTTGTGCGACGACTTGAGCGAGGGCGGTGACCTTCAGCTCCATCCCCGAAGACAAGCTCTCCCGCAGAGCGTTTGCGCTTGCGGTCATGGTGGATGTGGTTCCAGGTAGGAGGACGATGCGCTATGGTGTGGAGGTTAGCTGGGTGTTGCCGCTTTAAGTAGCGCATTCCGGTGAGGCCAAGCGTCCGGGTGCGTCATTAAGTCGCCGGAGTTGTGAAAGTGCTAGTGATCGACTAGAGGGGGGTGAATAGGCGATTTTTATGAAAGTCTTCAAAACATGGAAGTTTCGAAGACAAACGATAGAAATAAACCTATTACCATGCAGCGGAAGGTAGACTACACTAAGCAAGCCATAGTCAAGTATTCAGTGAAATGAAAGTACAAAGACTAATAGTAGCTAGGCAGTATAGATCAGGATGGAAGATAGTATGAAGCCAATCAGAAACAAGCAATCACACAGTGAAGACAAATAGATGATGCAAACAGGCAATGACTTCACAAGGACCAATCTGCAAATAAAGAGATGGGAAGGATAGAACCAGTGGCTCGTTGAAGACAATGATTTGTTGGACCAGTTCCAGTTGCTGTGACAACTGTACATCTGGTTAGGGAGGCTGCGATTCAACTCACAAGACCGCGTCTTCACCTTATTCCCCTTGAGCTAAGGACACTCAGTCCTCGCCCAATCACTCTGGTAAGTCTTCAAGGCAGACTTCCAAACCTTCACACACTTTGTTCACCGGCGATCCACAATGACTCTTGGATGCTCAGAACGCAACGCCTAACCGGGTGGAGGATTCACAGTCCTCAAGTGTAATAAGTCTTCAGATCACACAGACAGTAAGACTTCAGTGATGCCTAACATCTTTGGCTCTGGGTGTTTAGGGCTTTATCCTCACAAGGAATTCTCTCTCAAAGGCTTCGAGGTGGGTTGCTCTCAAACGACAAAAGCCGTACACTAACTCTAAGCAGCCAACCGTTTATGGTTGTAGGGGGTGGGCTATTTATAGCCACTAGGCAACCCGACCTGATTTTTCCGAAATGACCCTGGGTCAATAAGGAACTGACACGTGTTCCAACAGTCAGATTTCAAACACACATGACAACTTTACATGGGCTACAAGCAAAGCTGACTTATCCAACTCTGAATAAGATTTGCTCTCATAGTATTCACTCGAAGACATAGGATTTTGGTTAAGCATCACTTCAGTCATTCTGACTGCTTCTCTTGGACCCCACTTAACAGTATGGTGGTTCCTATGACTCAACAAAGAAGAAAAAGAACAACGAAACAACTAAGTCTTCGCGCTCCATAGTCTTCACACGATCTCTTCTCTTGTCATAGTCTTCAATGTGAATGTCTTCACATACCACCTTTGACTTCAATGTCTTCATACATTTTTAGGGGTCATCTCTGGTAGGAAAACTGAATCAATGAGGGACGTCTACCTGTGTTATCCTGCAATTCTCACAAACACATTAGTCCCTCAACAAGGTTTGTCGTCAATACTCCAAAACCAACTAGGGGTGGCACTAGATGCACTTACAATCTCCCCCTTTTTGGTGATTGATGACAAACTGGTTGAAGTTTTCAACGGGGAATAAAATATGTGAAATTGTAAAGGATAGGGTATTGTCTTCATAAGTTGCAAAGGCTCCCCCTGAAGATGTGCATATAAGTACTTTGCTCTTGGAATGCAAATGCACATGGCAGGTTGTACTTGTGGAGATCCTCTTCAACCTATGATGACAATTCATCATGCATGATATGATGTAACGAAGATAATGACATGCATAATGGAAAATGGATGTCTGCAAAATGACCTAACTGCGGAATTTATCATCGCACATGCGGAATTTATCATCGCATCACAGAATAGCAAATAATTAGCAGACGACCATCGAGTTTAAGTGTTACAACTCAAAGAACCAAATGTATTGAAAAGCAAGAGTTGTAAGCACTTGGCAAAAGTAGCAAAAGGTAAAGCAACCACCCATATGGACCCGCTTGAAGACTATCTACTCATATGCTTCTCCCCCTTTTGTTAGTAAGGACCAAAAAGGTTTGAAGACATAGAGCGCCTACTCGTTCCCATGAGGTGCAGTCGAGGCAGCAGGGTCATTGAGGGAGTCCTGGATTAGGGGGTCTCCGGACAGCCGGACTATATCTTTGGCCGGACTGTTGGACTATGAAGATACACGATTAAAGACTTCATCTCGTGTCCGGATGGGACTCTACTCGGCGTGGAAGGCAAGCTAGGCAATACGGATATGTATATCTCCTCCTTTGTAACCGACCTTGTGTAACCCTAGCCCCTCCAGTGTCTATATAAACCAGAGGGTTTTAGTCCGTAGGAAAACATACAATCATACCATAGGCTAGCTTCTAGGGTTTAGCCTCTCCGATCTCGTGGTAGATCTACTCCTATACTACCCATATCATCAATATTAATCAAGCAGGACGTAGGGTTTTACCTCCATCAAGAGGGCCCGAACCTGGGTAAAACATTGTGTCCCCTGCCTCCTTAGACGCGCAGTTCGGGACCCCCTACCCGAGATCCGCCGGTTTTGACACCGACATTGGTGCTTTCATTAAGAGTTCCTCTGTGCCGTCGCTAGAAGGAAGGATGTCTCGCCTCATCTTTAAATACGGTACTACTGTTGGGGAGCTTTGGCTGTCAGCCAAACTCTCTGGCCAGGCGGGTTCATTATGACCGCTTGTTCGGCCACCGCGCCAACAATGAATTCTTGGGTCATCGAAAATTGCTTCCACGTCAAATTGGCGCTCGCCGAACAGATGGATCCAATGGAGCTCTCCTCCTTAAACGAGCTCTTGGATCGCATCACCGCCTTGGGAGTGGCTACGGACTATGATCGGATTGGGCTTAAACCCGATCAAAGAGAGATTAACTCTCCACTGGTCACCCATCATATTGCGGTGGTGGAGGAAAAATGCGGCGACCTTTCCTCTATCCTGAGGACCAACTATGTCTAGATTCCCAAGCTCTCCAGGCCGGATGACCGTTCGCGGGAGGACAACATCCAATCCCTGAACTTAGAGTTAGACAGCGGACCAGGATTAGCGGGTAACATCCCGGAACCAGAACTTCCAAAATTGGAAACTCCTCGGCCCCTGGATCCCAGATCGGGTAGGGGTTTGGATTCAATTCCACCCACCCACCCAAACACAAGCGACCTTTCCCATATTAGGCAAGAGCCCCAGGAAATACTACATCTTTACTGGGCCAGATTCCTCCTTGCGATGAACAAGGTTAAGGACTAGCGCGAGGAAGACGCAATCTTATTTTTCTGCAATAATTGCACGGGCAAAGGAATCCTTAATGCCAGAAATCACCATGACATAACACGCTTTGCTGACTTGGCGTCCATAGTATGAAAGTACTGTGCGATGGAAAGTGCCTGAAAAACCGAAACAAACTTTTGGGATAATCCGACCCTGAACACAAACCCAGTCCGAAATAAAAGGGTGCATTATCACAATACACCCGGGTTAACTACCAAAAAGCAAAACCCTCTACAAGGCAAGGAACCGTACTAGAGGGATGGCTCAACGGACCCTGCAAAATTCATAGCACAGCGGGTATAATACCAACGCACAGCCTTAGAGCATGTTGGATACTCCGGCAGGTGGCCAAAAGTGGTGAGGATCTTCTTATCCCACATACCACAGAGCACCATCCAGTGGATAACAATACGGTGTTAACAGTGTTCGAGACCTTTGCGTCAAATAATAGGCGCAAGCGAACACTCCGCAGCATGGCCGAAATCTGCCACGTAGCAGCAACAAATCCATGGAGTAACACAGCTATTACCTTCAATGCCAGTGATGAACCCAAATTCCAAATAGCCCGAGCACCAGCCGCATTGGTCCATGGTCCAATCGTGGACTACTTTCGACTCACCAAAGTACTCATGGATGGCGGCGGCGGACTAAACCTCATCTATGAGGAAACCCTTCAAAAGATGGAAATAGACTGGAATCGCATCGAGCAAAGTAGCACAACCTTTAGAGGAATTATCCCAGTCGGGAAGCACGCTGTGCTGGGAAAATCACACTAGATGTGGTATTCGACACGCGGACAATTACAGGTCCGAAGAAATTACATTCCAAGTGGCCCCATTCAGCAGTGGCTATCACGCTCTTTTAGGACGGGAGGCGTTCACAATCTTCCAAGCCATACCCCATTATGGGTACATGAAGCTTAAAATGCCCGGGCCCAATAGAATCATCACTCTCGCCAGTGATCCGGACACAGCACTCAGCGCCGAAAACAAAACAGCGGCATTGGCCCTCGAGGCATTATCCGAAGCCCTCTCGGCCGAGGAGTTAACCACGCTACGCTCCACAGTGGATAGGGACAATGTGATACTCGACAAAAGATCCAAGTCCACCTCTTTTAAACCAGCAGATGAAATAGTCAAATTCCAAGTCCACCCAATGGACCCTACCAAAACAGCCTCCATCAGGGCATAGTTAAACCCCGCTGTGGACGCCGCACTATGAGAGTTCATGCGTGATAATTGGGACATATTCGCCTGGCATCCTTCAGACATGCTAGGAATCCCACGCAGGCTGGCCGAGCATAGCCTCAATATCCTAAAGGGATTCGAGCCGGTCAAGCAAGCTCTTCGGCGTTTCTCCGAACCTAAGAGACAGGCCATGGGAGAAGAACTAGCCAAGTTATTGGAGGCTGGATTCATCAGAGAAATAAAACATTCGGACTGGCTAGCAAACCTGGTGATGGTACCAAAGAAGGACAAATCCTGGTGCCTTTGCGTCGATTTCAAAGACCTCAATAAAGCTTGCCCAAAGGATCCTTTCCCCCTCCCACGCATCGATCAAATCATTGACGCTACCGCAGGACACGAGTCATTGTGTTTCCTCGACGCATACTCCGGTTACCACCAAATCAAGATGGCGGAGTCCGACCAAGCCGTAACGACATTCATCACACCATATGGTCCCTTCTATTTCAACACAATGCCTTTTGGGCTCAAAAACGCCGGTGCAACATATCAACGCATGATTCAGACATGCCTGGAGAAACAAATTGGCAAAACAGTAGAGGCATACGTAGATGATGTGGTTGTAAAAACCAAACACGTCGACTTTTTGATAGACGACTTGAGGCTCACATTCGACAACCTCCGAACATATGACATCAAGCTCAATCCGGAAAAATGCGTTTTCGGCATACCAGCCAGAAAGCTCCTGGGATTCATTGTCTCCAGTAGAGGTATTGAAGCTAATCCGGCCAAAATCCGAGCGTTGTCATAGTTGGCTACCCCAACAGACCTCAAACAAATCCAGAAGCTAACTGGATGCGTGGCGGCTCTAAGCCGCTGTATCTCTCGCTTGGGAGAAAAGTCTTTACCCCTTTATCGCCTCCTTCGGCGCACCGAACACTTCGAGTGGACGGGCACGGCCACAGCCGGATTGGAAGAAATAAAGGCCATTCTGGCAACCAAACCGATCCTGGCCGCGCTAAACATCGGCGAACCAATGTTGTTGTACATTGCGGCAACTCATCAGGTTGTAAGCACGGTGCTCGTTGTCGAACGAGAAGCGGACGGACACAAATTCCCTCTTCAAAAGCCGGTATACTATGTATCCACTATCCTCACTCCATGCAAATCACGGTACCCGCATTACCAAAAAATAGCATATGCGGTATTCATGGCATCGCGGAAACTGCGACACTACTTTCAAGAGTGTTCGATTACAGTAGCCTCGAAAGTGTCGCTTAATGATATTATCAACAACCGCGACGCTACGGGCCGGATTGCCAAATGGGCCATTGAGCTCCTCCCATTCGACATAACATACAAACCTCGCCGAGCCATTAAATCGCAAGTACTGGCCGACTTCGTCGCCGAATGGACGGAGGCCGAACTCCCTAAAGAGTACGGCGCATACTCCAATTGAATCATGCACTTCGACGGTTCTAAAATGCTGGCCGGTCTAGGGGCTGGCGTCGTCCTGACGTCCCCAACCGGAGATACCGTTCAGTACATACTGCAAATATTGTATACAGATTCCAACAATGCAGCCGAATACGAAGCTCTGTTGCATGGTCTTCGGATGGCAGTCTCCATGGGCATTCAACGCCTGGAGGTGCGTGGGGATTCAAACCTCACAATATCCCAAATAAATGGAGATTTCGATGCCAAGGATCCGAAAATGGTGGCCTATCGAAACGCCGTCCTAAAAATGTCAGCTCGGTTCGAGGGACTGGAATTTCACCATGTGGCTCAGGAAAACAATCAGGCGGCAGATATCCTCGCCCGCATCGGCGCAAAACGCGATGCGGTCCCCCCACCCAACATATTTCTGGAAAGGCTTTTCAAGCCATCCATAGCATGGGAAGGGGACACCGGTAACAACAGTCCGGACCCGGCCAAAATACCCGATACCGAACTCTCTGACACAATCGGAGGCTCCGCCACCGAAATAACACCTTCAGCTCACGAAATAATGGCCATTATTGCCCCGTGGACAGAACCATTTCTGGCCTACCTAACTAGACAGGAACTTCCGGAGGACCAAAATGAGGCACGCTGCATAGTGCGGCGATCCAAGGCCTACAGGGTCCGTGAGGGAGAATTGTACAAGAAAAGCACTACCGGAGTCCTTCAAAGGTGCATCTCCGAAGAGGAAGGGCGGAATATTTTGGCAGAAATTCACGCCGGACTCGGCGGTCATCACGCCGCAGCCCGGGCTCTTGTATGCAAGGCCTTCCGTATAGGATTCTATTGGCCAACGGCCCAGGCAGATGCACAGGACTTGGTCCAATGTTGCGCCGGTTGCCAGCTCTTTGCAAATCAAAGCCACATGCCACCCACCGCCCTCCAAACAATCCCCATTACATGGCCCTTTGCGATCTGGGGGCTTGACATGGTTGGACCCCTTAAAGGGGGAACCCACAAGAAAAAAATACTTATTGGTCATGGTGGATAAATTCACCAAATGGATAGAGGCCAAACCGGTTAAAACAGCCGAATCCGGACCGGTGATATATTTCATATCCGGGGTTGTACACCGTTACGGCGTCCCCCATAGCATCATCACTAATAACAGCACGAACTTCATGGCCAACAAGGTAAAACTCTGGTGCAGCAACATGGGCATCAAGCTCGATTATGCCTCAGTCTATCACCCACAAACCAATGGTCAAGTCGAGTGAGCAAACGGTCTTATAATGAGTGGCATTAAACCTAGATTAGTGCGTTCCTTAACGGAGTCTAACACGCACTGGGTAGAGGAGCTCGAATCCGTACTCTGGGGGCTACAGACCACGCCGAATCGTAGTAATGGATACACACCCTTCTTTATGGTGTATGGCATAGAGGCAGTCTTGCCCTGTGACATAATTCATGACTCACCTAGAGTGCACATGTACGAAGAAAGAGAAGCCGAGCTCGGTCAGCAGGACAGTCTGGACACTTTGGAGGAGGAGCGCGACGTAGCCAAAGCCCGTTCCGCATTTTATCAGCAACAGACTTGCAGATACCAAAGCAGAGAAGTACGGGCCAAAACTTATAACATTGGCGAACTAGTTCTACGCCTGCCAGATAAGAAAAAGAACAAGCTCGAGCCCAAATGGGAAGGTCCCTTCATTACCGACCAAGTTCTGACCGGTGGAGCGTACCGACTGCGGGATGCATCAACTAGTCGACTCGAGCCGAACCCATGGAACGCGGCCAAGCTCTGAAGATTCTACGCCTAGCACCGAACTCTATGTTAGTCCCCTCCCTTTGTCCATTTTTCACAAATACATTATCTGTCTTGTTTTCCATTCTTTCTTTCTTTTCTTATTTCTCTAGGCCTTCAAGGGTCACCTTGTGCCTTGTTTGCACATTACAGATGCGCTAGCCGCACTCTTCATACCTGGGGGCTTCTTTCACAGAAGCTTAAATTATTTATCCGGGCTTCATGCCCAACACATGTGTTATACTTCCACATGTACCTTTTTTCACCATTATATGCATCGATATGACTTAAGTTTTGGCCAAGCTGGGTTGCCTGGCTCTTGTATTTATGCCCTACATTCCTGTTAATTCGGCTAGGGCATAAGGGGAGCACCTCTGCGATTGTTACCGCTGGGTCAGCCGGGTGTGTACCTCAAACTGGGTGAAGCCAAAAGCTAGCGTTCTTAAGGGAATATTTGGTCGGTGAACAAAAGATGACTTTTATTTTTCATATCTGCCCCCAGATGTTTTTCTTACGTTTCCTATCACAGTCCGGACATGCACTTTAGGGCATGCTTGCCCAGGGAAAGGAACCCTTAATGGAACTATTCTCCCTGGAAGATGTTTCTTACTACCCATGTAATATAACATAACTAGTTGGGCACCTTTCTGATAAAGCACTAATGACCCATACGCCTAGTCTCCATGCATACCCCGGTTCTTATATAACTGAGCGGGTATTCGGATACACTCCGGACTATTGGGCCCGGAGGCTGAAGCGAAAAGGTCCACAACGACAAACGATCTACAATCCGGCTAGAAGGCATTATACATGTCACTTCAATTACATAGTCATGCAGACTGACTAAATTCTTCTTCTGTACCATCCAACAGGCGGTCTAGCTTACAATCCTGTTGGGAATACTTTGCGGCTAATTCTACTTACCCATAAACTAAGCTAACGGGAATCTCTTTTTCGTCGGGCCCCACAGGTCCGACCTCGGCCATGTGATTTGGGTCTGCTTTGGTATTCCGCGTCTTCACCATGGCCCAGGCTTCTCTGGCACCCTGTCGGCAGGCTGATATCTTCCATAATCGGAAGCGCCGCCGTGCTCCTTTGAGCTTCTCCGCAAGCTCCGCAACACCCTCTGGCAGGGAGACGGACGGCCACAAGGCCTGGGCAACACCCTGCATCACCTGCCGAACTTGTTTGTGCAGATGTGACAGCTCGGACAGAAGATCACCCGCAGACCCGGGCATTTCCTCCGCGGGATGACCCGTCAGCATACCTACAGACATAACACTGTTTGTCGGCTTCTTCGCCGAATACCTTTAAAGGATTCGTTCAAGCACTTACTAAAAATGCCGTGTCGAAGCCTGTTATTCTCCTTCTCGGAGTCTGCAAGCTGGCCCGAACGTCTTTTAGTTCCACGTTCAGCCTTATATTGGCGTCTTGGAGATTGTTTTTCTCCCGCCTAACCTCAGCCAGCACGCGTTTGCCAGCTTCTAGCTGCCGCATAACATGTTGGTCCCTCGGATTTTCTCTGGATTCATCTGCAAAATCTATTGTTAGATCTGCAGCCACGCCGCGCACTATATGGTAACCATCATTCTTTAAAATGTTACCAGTGGGAGGCTTTTTCTGTTCCTGCAATGCGGCAATGGCGGCCCACAGTTGGGTCTTGCAATCCTCCAGCTCCTGGGACAGCCTAGTATTCTTCTCTGTAAGAACCTTCACAATAAAGATGATCCTTAAATCAGTCCTGCTAACTGTTTCAAGTCTCAGGGGCTACCGATACATACAAATCGTCAGATTCACTCACCCGTACATCCTTTACATACTGATCTGTGGCTCTGGCTAGACCATCTTGAGCGGCACGGAGGTACGCCTCTCCGGAATTAAAGGCATCAAACGCCTCTGGTGAGAAACAAGCGTCACGGAGTACGGCCCGGCGGCGCCTATGATTCATGGCGCTTTCCACTTCTGAGTTTGTAGTAGATAACCTATCTGCATCCTCTGTAGGGGGATTATCCGCCGCCTGCCCCATACCGGCTTCTGCCTCCGTGTCCGGTCCTGGTGCCCGACTAGTGGAAGCGTGATCGGCGACATCGCCCGACATATTTCGGCGAGCGTTTTTTCTATTAAAGAAACACGGGCGTCATTATATTTTGAGATAGACGACAACCACGGAGCGGGGTTTGTTGTACCTTTGCGTCGGCGTCTCCGTTAACCGCCTTCCTTTTTGGCCTACCTGGCCTCGGCGCCTCATGTTGGCGCGTTGCTGCAGGGCGTCCCAAATGCCTTCCCTGTAAAAAGGCCATGTGAATATGGTGGGTGAAGTGTCTAAAAGGGGATCCTACTTTCTTGAGTTGGGACTTTTCGGTTTTTCTTACGTGCGATGCAGGGAGCAGTCCGGGACAGTCGGCCATAATGGCGACCATGGCATCATCGCAGCTTAATTGATAGAACTGCCGGTTTATTAGCTCCACGGAGATAACCGAATCTTATTCGAGTCCGGAGTCGAGGGCCCGGTCAGGGTCCTCCGGTTGTGGAGAAGGGCTGCAGACCTCCTTTATGGCCTTTCGCAGTTCCTGCCGTAAATTGGCAAGGTGAATACTTACAACGAAAAATGCGGGAAGATGGAAGTAAGGGGATATAGCTTACCCAGCCTGGAGGATTGTACATGGAGAATCCGTCCCGTGGCTTGATGCGGGTGAACTCCTCCTCCTCTCCCTTGAACAGTTCGGACAACATTTTGGCTAATGCGGCACCATCGCCCGGACCCTTACGCCCGTAGCGGGTGGCGTCATCCTCCCCGTTGAAACACCATAGGGGATGCCCATGATATTGAAGTGGTTGCACTCCCCACATTATGCATATCGACATAACTTCGGTTATTGTCAAACCTGACTGAGCCAGTGCCTTAATCCGGTTCATCAGATGGAGGACTTCTCTGTCGTCTTCCACCTGGGGGCTCCGCGGGAGCCAACTTCGGTGCTTCTTCAGAGGAGCATTGTTGAACTTAGGAAGACCCTACCGAACAGGGTCCGGAAGGGGAACATACTCCATATAAAACCATTCTGAAGGCCAGTCTTCGGACGACTTCTTCGGGGTACCAGACAGATATCCAGTATCGGCGATGCGCCATACTTCGGCTCCGCTCACTTGATAAAGTGATTCCCTCTGTGTGCGAGGGACAAGGCAAAATAGCCTTTTCCACAGTCGAAGTGACCCTCCCAGCCCAGGAACAACTTGCAGAGAGCAACATAGCCGGCGATGTGTAGGATGGAGGCAGGGGTGAGATTGTGTAGTTGGAGGCCGTAGAACTCCAGGAGCCCGCGGAGGAATGGATGAATTGGAAATCCGAGTCCCCTTAGTAAGTAAGGAACAAGGCAAACCCGTTCCCCCATGGAGGGACAGGGAAAGTTCTCTACTTGCTCCCCGCCATTGTAGGTGGCGAGCCCAGCTCGAACGGGCACCATGTATGCCGGAGGAAGAAATCCTTTGGTCTGCAGTTCGACCAATCGACTATGTGGAACTGAACACCTCTCCCAATCACCAAGCTTAGGGCTACGGGGGCGGGAGGAGGAGTTGCGGAGGTTGGCCATGCTGGAATGGATCTTTCTGAAATGCGCTCTGATGGATTCTCGTTGAGGGGAGGATGGTGTGGATCGGATCTAAGAATCCCAATCCCTTTGATAGACAATTATTTATCTGGCTAGGGGGTGAATGTAAAAATGCCCTGGCGCCTCGTATTCGTTCGAGAAATTGCCCTTATTGGGCGTAGAAGCCAAGAGGATCAACATTTATGGGGTCGGATACTATTTACAAACACTTGGAAATTGGAGAAGAACCCGCCTTGCAATGCCGAAGACAATACTGCGCGTCGGACTCGTCGTCATTGGAGCCTGGTTCGGGGGCTAATGAGGGAGTCCTAGATTAGGGGGTCTCCGGACAGCCGTACTATATCTTTCGGCCGGACTGTTGGATTATGAAGATACATGATTAAAGACTTCATCTCGTGTCCGGATGGGACTCTACTTGGCATGGAAGGCAAGCTAGGCAATATGGATATGTATATCTCCTCCTTTGTAACCGACCTTGTGTAACCCTAGCCCCTCCGGTGTCTATATAAACCGGAGGGTTTTAGTCTGTAGGACAACATACAATCATACCATAGGCTAGCTTCTAGGGTTTAGCCTCTCCGATCTCGTGGTAGATCTACTCTTGTACTACCCATATCATCAATATTAATCAAGCAGGATGTAGGGTTTTACCTCCATCAAGAGGGCCCGAACCTGGGTAAAACATTGTGTCCTCTGCCTCCTGTTACCATCCGCCTTAGACGCACAGTTTGGGATCCCCTACCCGAGATCCGCCGGTTTTGACACCGACAGTCGTCGTTGAGGTCCGGTGGTGCAGAAGAACTTGGTGCAATGTCGACACGCGCTGAAGTTGGAGGAGGTGAAGTTGCATCATCTTGGTCATCAATGACTCTGGCATTCACTATCACAGCTAAGGACGAATAGTCAGAGTCTTCAAGTGAGGGAGTCCGACGCAAGTGAGCATTCCTGGGAGGAGTTGAGTCAAACTTGAACCGTTCAGTGAAGCCATCGTCTGGCAGATTAGCTTCAGCACTAAGTAATGTCAAACTCTTCCACGACCTCTGACAGGTTTCATGAGTGACAAAGGCATTCTTGGTGGCAAGATTGCGAATGCGGTTGACATCCACCAAGAGGCTTTGCATCTGACGCTTATGCCAGTCGTGATGTTTGTCCTGTTTCTGGTGTAGCGCGACGAGAAGCTCTCGGTCATTTAGTACACAAGATCGCCTTTGAGGCCTTTGCGCAATGGTGCTACCAGTGGCGTCAGTTTGAGCGCGAGGGGCACGCGTGTTGCCAGCAAGGGGATAAACACGAGAAATGGCTGGAACTCCTTCAATAGGCTGGGTGAAGCTTTGGTGATCAACATTGTGAAGATAAATGGGATCCTTAGCAGGCTCTGGGTAAATAGCTTCAACTGACAGATCAACCTCTGGCAAGAATATAAGATGATTGTGCACAGACGGCTGATAGTTGAAGGCAGAGTGACGCTTGATAAGACACATGACCCATGGAGCATAGAATTTCAACCCAAAAATGTCAGAGCCAGATGCAGCCAACTGCCTGATGAAGAAGTCTTGAGCATTGAAGTTGACACCATTGAAGATATAGAAAACCAAAGTCTTCATTGCTCCTTCAAGCTTCGCTGCAGATGAATGTCCTTTGACAGGCCATAGAGTCATCTTGATGATATGGTAAATGGTGCGAGGCAGGTACTCTAGGTCTTCAGCAAAGAATTCAGACGGGTATTCAGCGTTGTGAGGCAGAGGCTTAATCATGCTCAGCATTTGACTCATGTTGGGTTCTGGCTTCTGAAAAATGCTTTCCAAGGCATTCTGGTGTTGTTGACAAGCTGGTTCATAGTATTCATCAGGTGTGGGCAGGCCTGTGAGCTCAATGATATCAAGAGCTTTGGCTTCATGATGGACATTGCCTGCCATCCACTCAAGGACCCAAGTCTTTGGATCCCTGTTGTAACCTCGAATGTGAAGAGTTGCATAGAACTGTAGCAGAAGCTCTTCATTCCAGTGTGTAACGCCCCGAGACCGATGTGCCAGGTGTCGATCAGTTATTCGTTGTTGTTGTCTTGTCATTGGCTTGCGTGTTGCATTTCATCATGTCATCATGTGCATTGCATCATCATGTTTTCAAAACTTGCATCCGTCCCGGTCTCCTCGTTCCTTCCGTTGTCCGTTCTGAGCCCAACCACACTTGCACGCGCCCGCGGCATGTCCAATATAGTATTTTATAAGTGGCCGGGAAATGTTCTCGGAATGGGTTGAAAGTTGGCATGCGGTGTCGTTTTGTTGTCAGTAGACCGCCTGCCAAGTTTCATCGCATTCGGAGTCCGTTTGACGTCCCAACGGATAAATATAGCGGCAATAGTAGCCGGTCTAACGTCGGACGTTTTCGGTCTCCGGAAACAGTCGCCGGGCCTCCCTCTCTTCTCTTCTCTCAGCTCGAGACCGTCTGCACAGCCCACCTAGTCCATCCTCCTTCCCCTCTTCGCTTCCGGAGTTGCCCGATGCGATCGCGCGGTCCGAAACCCTCTCTGCACAGTGCATCGAACCCCTCACGTGAGCGCCCGAAAGCTGTCCCGGACCCGACTCGGACAGTCGTTACCGCTGTGTCCGGATCATCCCCAAACATCTACAAAATATCTCCGTTTTCTTAATTGGACTTCCTAACCTATATTTTTCTCGACCGCCCAATTACGATCGGACGGACCAGATAGCCCCTAACCTAACCTAACCGCTATATAACTAGTCTAACCCTAGATCCTTGGAGGGCTGTCCCATCCAATCCTTCTCCCCGCCGCCACTCCTCTCCCACCTTGGGATCCTCCCGATGGATCCATCCACCAACCAACGCTCCCCATGTCCCTCCTTAATTTCCGCTGCGCCCAAATCACAGCGGACAAGGCCGGCCCTCCTGCAGCGCCTCGTCCCGCTCCTCTTTTTCCCTTTCTCTCCCTCGTTGCTCTCTCTCTCTCACCCGGTTTCCTCTCTCTCTGTGTTTCTTCATGCAGGAGCCGCATCGCAGCATGGCCGGAGCTCCTTCCTCGACACTCGTCGCCGACCCCCCCTGCTTCTTTGGTCCTAGCAGGAGACAAGCCGCTGGATCGGACGCCTCATCAGGGAATGCCATGGCCGCCGCATCATGGAGCCACTTCGACCTGGACCCCGGCCGGATCGACGTAGCCCGCCGCCGTCCTGCTTCGCTAGCTCGGGCACGAGCGCCCCGTCTTCCTCCTCGTCGCGCGGATCCAGGAGGAGCCCCCGCCAGCGCCGCCGCTCCTCTGCGCCCTTGCTGCCCAAGCCGCCTGCATCCCCTTCTTCGTGAACGAGAAGACCGGCACCGCACCTTCGTTGACTTGTCCCAGCGCCAGCGTGGACGAGATCCACGTCGCCCGCGCCTGGGTCTTCTCGCCCGAGGCCCAGCTCCTCCCGAGCCGGCCCCTCTCCACGTCGCCCACTCCCTGGCGTCAAGCCAGATCCAGCAGGCCCAGCCTGCCTCCCCTTCGCCAGTCCAGCCCCGCAGGCTTGGCTCCGGCCAGCCTCTCCACCGAACGGCCCGCGAGGCCCAGCTAAGCACCCCCCCTGCCGGCCTCCCTTCTACCACCGAACCGGGCCGAGCCCATGGTGAGCTGCCTCCCAGCGCCTACCACTGTTGGGCTTGCCCCAGATTCAGCCCGTCATGTGTTTTTTTCAGCGCCTGAATTTTCCCTATTATTCCTGAGACTGCCAGTTTTACAGTTTAGTCCCCCTAGTTCATGCATTTAATAACTCACTAACCGTGCATCGGATTAAAATGTTTTATATATGAAACTTGCTCAGAATTTTGTGTAGATTAATAATATCCAACTTTCATCTATGTTTGAGATGCTTAAAATGTTGTTTGCATTAATTTGCTAATATGCCATGCTAAAATGCTTTATTTCATAACTAAATAACCGTAACTCCGATTTTAATAAATTATATATGTAAATGGGGTAGAAAAATGTCTAGTTTAACATGGTGCACTCATCTTGCATGTTTAACAACTCTAAAATATTGTTTAGGGCAGAACAGTACCAAATCTAAAATATGCTATGGGGATTTACCGGAATTGTTGTTCGTTACTTCCGGCCTCATTTAAACTTGCCTAGATAGGTAGTTTCGTTGTGCTTCACCTCTTGCCATGTTAATCAACATTTAATATTGTTGGGGTACATAAACGAGATCAAACTAAATAACTTGTTGTGGTGTTTCGTCAACATGCAACTCGTTGCATATTGATCTCCACTTAATTTGTAGAACTGCTTGTGCACTTTGCCATGCCATGCTTCATTAAACCGGCATGCCTCATACTCGTTTGTGCATCATGCCATGTTGATGTGTTGGTTGTTTACTATGTTGTGTGCTTCTTTTCCGGTGTTTGCTTCTTCGGGTTGGTTCCGGTTATGTCGTTTTTGTGAGGACCCGTTCGACTACGTCCGTTTATCTTCTTCATGGACTCATTCTTCTTCCTTGCGGGATTTCAGGCAAGATGATCATACCCTCGAAATCACTACTATCTTTGCTATGCTAGTTTGCTCGCTCTTTTGCTATGCCAATGCTACGATGCCTACCATTTGCTTGTCAGCCTCCCAAATTGCCATGCTAAATGTCTAATCCACCATGTCCTAACAAACCGTTGTTTGGCTATGTTACCGCTTTGCTCAGCCCCTCTTATAGCGTTGTTAGTTGCAGGTGAAGATTGAAGTTTGCTCCTTGTTGGAACATGGAGATGTTGTTCCTTGTTGGGACATGTTTACTTGTTGGGTTATCACAATATATCTTATATAATTAATGCATCTATATACTTGGTAAAGGGTGGAAGGCTCGGCCTTATGCCTGGTGTTTTGTTCCACTCTTGCCGCCCTAGTTTCCGTCATATCGGTGTTATGTTCCCGGAGTTTGCGTTCCTTACGCGGTTGGGCTATTATGGGAACCCCTTGACAGTTCGCCTTAAGTAAAGCTTCTCCAGCAATGCCCAACATTGGTTTTACCTTTTGCCACCTAGCCTTTTCTTTTCCCTTGGGGGTCGCACGCCCAAGGGTCATCATTATTTTACCCCCGGGGCCAGTGCTCCTCTGAGTGTTGGTCCAACTGAGCGATGTCCGAGGCTACCAGGGGCAACTCTGGGCTGGCTTACCTGACGTCTTGCTCATCCGGTGTGCCCTGAGAACGAGATATGTGCAGCTCCTATCGGGATTTGTCGGCACATCTGGGTGGTGTTGCTGGTTTAGTTTTACCCTGTCGAAATGTCTTGTTGTACCGGGATACCGAGTCTGATCGGAATGTCTCGGGTGGAGGTCTATTCCTTCGTTGACCGTGAGAGCTTGTGATGGGCTAAGTTGGGACACCCCTGCAGGGATTTGAACTTTCGAAAGCCGTGCCCGCGGTTATGGGCAGATGGGAATTTGTTAACGTCCGGTTGTAGAAAACCCGAAGTTGACCTTATTTAAAATACATCAACCGCGTGCGTAACCGTGATGGTCTCTTCTCGGTGGAGTCCGGGAAGTGAACACGGTGTTGGAGTTATGTTTGACGTAAGTAGTTTCAGGATCACTTCTTGATCGCTACTAGCTTCACGACCGTGCCTTGCTTCTCTTCTTGCTCTCTGTTGCGAATGTAGCCACCATATATGCTAGTCGCTTGCTGCAGCTCCACCTTATTACCCCAGCCTTCCTATAAGCTTAAATAGTCTTGATCTCGCGGGTGCGAGATTGCTGAGTCCCTGTGGCTCACAGATACTTCCAAAACCAGTTTGCAGGTGCCGATGAGCCTGTGCAGTTGACGCAACCAAGCTCAGGAGGAGCTCGATGAAGATCTGGTCCTTTATGTTGTTTCGTGTTAGTTGATCAGTAGTGGAGCCCAGTTGGGGTCGATCGGGGGCCTTTTGTCGCATTTGTGGTTGTTCTTTTATTTTGGCTCCGTAGTCGGGCCTTGTTTGTATCTGATTGATGTAATGCTTTATTCATGTAATTGGGTGAAGTGGCGATTGTAAGCCAACTATGTATCTCTTTCCCTTATTATATTACATGGGTTGTGTGAAGATTACCTCACTTGCGACATGTGCCTTCAATGCGATTATGCCTCTAAGTCGTGCCTCGACACGTGGGAGATATAGTCGCATCGAGGGTGTTACAAGTTGGTAATCAGAGCCTTCCCTGACCTTAGGAGCCCCATTGCTTGATCGTTTTTAGCGGCCGAGTTGTGTCTAGAAAAATGTTTTGAGTCATTTAGGAATTATATATCGGAGAGTTTAGGAATTCTTTTTACTTCCCAGTCTCCTCGTCGCTCTGGTAAGGCATCCTGACGTAGAGTTTTGGCTCTTCTCTTCTCAAATTTCACTAAAAAAAATTTAGGATCACGCGGGTATCTTGGAATCGTTCCGATGGTTTTATGATGAGAACATTGTCTTGGTGCCTCCTGTCAGGGGTTTAGTGGAGGTGTCCCGGGGAGTTGAGCTCTGAGGTGTTGTCATCATAATTTTATCGTTGCAGTTCTGGAATACCTGAGTTTAGTACGCCGACATCGAAAATCTCTTTTATGCAGTTCGTTGGTGAGATAACCTCGACGCCACCCAGTACTGGGGCGGGAGTTCGGGAGTATCGCCATAACTTGTATAACGGATGATTTTCGAAGGTTGAGGTAGATGATTTCCGAAGGTTTCTTGGTTATGTGTTGAAGGATGGATACAGCTGGATGTAGGATTTGCTAGTTTGGGTGAGATATTATGCTTCCCCTGTATCCCCAACACCTGATTGCATAACCGGAAAGGTTCGGGAGTTTCATAAGTGGGAATTCAAGTAGCTCTTAGGATATCTTTCCGACAGATGTATGATATGAAATTGGGGTTCGACGTCTAGTGGTCCGCCTATTCACGGTCGATTTTACAGTGGTCTCGTTGTGTCTTAAAGAGTCCTTGGCTATGCCGACTCGGGGACGCTTCGTATGTCATGTGCACTGCCTTGTACATGATGGTGCTGTACGATCGAGCCCGTGTAGGCCGCACCACGAAAACTTCGGACGAAATCTCTATCATATGTTTGTTCTGGCTTATTTCGCAAGTCAATTCTTTGTTTTGTTTTGAGTTGTGGTATTCGAGTTGCTTCAAAGTCAAATGTTGATTCCATACCTTCCCCAAATGGTGTTTTCATACTCCGATGTGAATACCAATCCGTCATGATAATTGAGATTGTCATGTCAATCCTTTTCACCGGTGTGTTTCTCTTCAAGTGGATCCGAACATTTCAACATCCGCAAGATCCAATCTCAGCTTTCTCAATGGTGTTCGTTCATCCATCCCAAGTTGTCTTTGTTTTACCACCCTCCCTCCCTTGTTTTCTTCAAGGACTCAGATTTCTTAATCGAGTATCCATCTTATTGTTGTGAAACCTCTCCATTCTTTTCCTTCAATGTTCTTATCCGGTGATGCTCATGAAGATTTTAACGAAGTTTCTAGTTCACCATTATTCATTCTTTTCTTCTCCGGTGGATCTAATTCAAGCTTTCGGTGTTGATCATATTCTTTTCTGTATTTCAACTGCTTTTGTTATACCGGTGCACTTCATATTCATTCACTTCTCGCTATTCCTTCATTCTCGAGTGTTGAATATATCTCAGAAGGCCTGTCTTTCCATTCTCAATCCGTCCAAATTATTTCGAGGTTGTTATATCATTTAGGCCATTTAATTCAACCGGTGTAATCCCCCCTTTTCAATCAATCATGCAACGGTGTTTTCCTTTGAGTGGGCCCTAACCCACAGGTCTTTTCCCAGGATCTTACCTGACTCTTCTAATTATCACGAGCGATTCCCAAATTCTTTTCGAAGTTTGATGTAAGAATGAATTATCATCAGTCATGTCCTTCTCCAAGATCTTTCAAATTCTTTTCATCGTTGGTTCAACCTTTCTAATTTTCATCCCGGAGTGCCTCAACAATTTTGGTGGTTCTCGTCATCATTCTCAGCATGTGCAGACCGAAGAAGGATTTCTCCTAAATCTTGGTCCGTTCTCTTGAAGATTCGTGGTTCTAGCTTCATGCCATCCTCTCATAATTGCTTTCAATTGTGAGAATTCTTTTCACCCATCCGGAGCATTTCATGAGTTGTTTCCATTTCTTTCCTCCGAAAGCCAATCATCTCAGAATTATTCATTCTTAGCTTTCAGCTATCGTTCTCCAAATTTTGCCGGTGCATCGTCCAAATATCCTCTAATCAGTTCATGATCTCTTCGTTCTCTTATATCTAAATCCCCTCAAGTATCTTCATTCGTTTTTCCCATTCTTCCCGGTGATTTGTGCCTTTGCTACGTTCATTTTCTATTCTTTCGGTGGTTCGTTCAACATTTCATTTCCTTCGTTATCATATCAAGTTTTCGTTGTTTCCAAATCCCACCGGTAGTTCCATCAATACCTTCTGAAGTTTGCGCCATATCTATCTTAATCCTCTCCACGAGAATAAGTAGTATGTCAAATCCATTGCTTGTCATCAATTTAATCTGATGAAGGATAAACATACAATAAATCTTATTCTTATTTCCTCGAGGTGATTCAATTCTTTTCTTTCGGAGATTGTTCATGATGAAGTAATTCTTGATTTCATTTGTTCTTCTTTCTTTCTGGAGTTCCAAGTTTTCTCGGTTTTATCGTCGCGAAGCTCCATCTAAAGCATTGCAAGGTTTCACCTTGTGTTTTCAACTTCTCTTTCTTCTCATTATCCTTTCATTACCGGAGTTCTTCTTGGAGATTCTACATGTTGGTTCATCAAGGATTTATATTCCTTCTCGAAATGTTCATCGAGATTCTTTTCTAAGGAGTTCAAGCATTCTTCATCTTGCTATCCGGAGTGCATTTCTGTCTGCCTTATCATTCGAGGTGGTATTATGTCATTCTTGATAATTTAAGTTCGGGTTTTCATGATTCACATGTTGTCATGAATGAGATATTTTAAATCCATCAATCTCTTCATTGAAATTATCTTGAGTTATATTTCACCTAAAGCCTTCCCTAAGGATTGTTGCCATTTATGGTGCTTGTAAATGATCCAAGTACTTCATTTATCCTCCCGGTGAAATAAGTTTCTCGTCTCCTCGTTCATATCAATCCAATTCTTCTTCCCGTGAGTGGCAGGTTGTCATCTCATAATTTGAGATGTATTTCATAAGACCATATCAAGATTATTCTTTTCGTTGTTGGTTTTCAACAACTCCATTCTAGCATTTGTTGTATCCGTGATCTCTCAAGATCTTGTTTCCCTTCGTTCCGGAGTCATTGTGATGTTGCTCTTTTAAACCCATCATCTTGTTTGTCAAAGATCATGTTCTTTTCGTGCTTGTCCATTTAACCAGAGTGTCGTGTCCTCTGCTCAAGTTCTTTTCATCTTATCTAGTCTTGTATCACTTTTCAACCGGAGTGTTGTTCGAATTTGGTCTTCCTTGATCCCCTTCCTTAACCGGTGTGTTTTCAATATATATCTTCCCTTCAACCTCAAGGTTTTTCGCAAATGTTCTTTGTCCCTATTTTCTAACAGAGTGTTTTCGACCTTGTTCACCTTTGTTGTATTCTTTTCTCGAATTTGTTCAACCTAGCAAGGTTCTTTGGTTTCACTCATTGGTCAAAGAAGCAATTTAGTTTTACCGCTTCTCTTTCCCTTTCGTTTTCCCTCCGGTGCCATTCTAGATCTCGGGACGAGATCCTCTCATAGTGGTGGAGTGTTGTAACGCCCCGAGACCGATGTGCCAGGTGTCGTTCAGTTATTCATTGTTGTTGTCTTGTCATTGGCTTGCGTGTTGCATTTCATCATGTCATCATGTGCATTGCATCATCATGTTTTCAAAACTTGCATCCGTCCCGGTCTCCTCGTTCCTTCCGTTGTCCGTTCTGAGCCCAACCACACTTGCACGCGCCCGCGGCATGTCCAAGATAGTATTTTATAAGTGGCCGGGAAATGTTCTCGGAATGGGTTGAAAGTTGGCATGCGGTGTCGTTTTGTTGTCAGTAGACCGCCTGCCAAGTTTCATCGCATTCGGAGTCCGTTTGACGTCCCAACGGATAAATATAGCGGCAATAGTAGCCGGTCTAACGTCGGACGTTTTCGGTCTCCGGAAACAGTCGCCGGGCCTCCCTCTCTTCTCTTCTCTCAGCTCGAGACCGCCTGCACAGCCCACCTAGTCCATCCTCCTTCCCCTCTTCGCTTCCGGAGTTGCCCGATGCGATCGCGCGGTCCGAAACCCTCTCTGCACAGTGCATCGAACCCCTCACGTGAGCGCCCGAAAGCTGTCCCGGACCCGACTCGGACAGTCGTTACCGCTGTGTCCGGATCATCCCCAAACATCTACAAAATATCTCCGTTTTCTTAATTGGACTTCCTAACCTATATTTTTCTCGACCGCCCGATTACGATCGGACGGACCAGATAGCCCCTAACCTAACCTAACCGCTATATAACTAGTCTAACCCTAGATCCTTGGAGGGCTGTCCCATCCAATCCTTCTCCCCGCCGCCACTCCTCTCCCACCTTGGGATCCTCCCGATGGATCCATCCACCAACCAGCGCTCCCCATGTCCCTCCTTAATTTCCGCTGCGTCCAAATCACAGCGGACAAGGCCGGCCCTCCTGCAGCGCCTCGTCCCGCTCCTCTTTTTCCCTTTCTCTCCCTCGTTGCTCTCTCTCTCTCACCCGGTTTCCTCTCTCTCTGTTTCTTCACGCAGGAGTCGCATCGCAGCATGGCCGGAGCTCCTTCCTCGACACTCATCGCCGACCCCTCCTGCTTCTTCGGTCCCAGCAGGAGACAAGCCGCTGGATCGGACGCCTCATCAGGGAACGCCATGGCCGCCGCATCATGGAGCCACTTCGACCTGGACCCCGGCCGGATCGACGTAGCCCGCCGCCGTCCTGCTTCGCTAGCTCGGGCACGAGCGCCCCGTCTTCCTCCTCGTCGCGCGGATCCAGGAGGAGCCCCCGCCAGCGCCGCCGCTCCTCTGCGCCCTCGCTGCCCAAGCCGCCTGCATCCCCTGCTTCGTGAACGAGAAGACCAGCGCCGCACCTTCGTTGACTTGTCCCAGCGCCAGTGTGGACGAGATCCACGTCGCCCGCGCCTGGGTCTTCTCGCCCGAGGCCCAGCTCCTCCCGAGCCGGCCCCTCTCCACGTCGCCCACTCCCTGGCGTCAAGCCAGATCCAGCAGGCCCAGCCTGCCTCCCCTTCGCCAGTCCAGCCCCGCAGGCTTGGCTCCGGCCAGCCTCTCCACCGAACGGCCCGCGAGGCCCAGCTGAGCACCCCCCCTGCCGGCCTCCCTTCTACCACCGAACCGGGCCGAGCCCATGGTGAGCTGCCTCCCAGCGCCTACCACTGTTGGGCTTGCCCCAGATTCAGCCCGTCATGTGTTTTTTTCAGCGCCTGAATTTTTCCTATTATTCCTGAGACTGCCAGTTTTACAGTTTAGTCCCCCTAGTTCATGCATTTAATAACTCACTAACCGTGCATCGGATTAAAATGTTTTATATATGAAACTTGCTCAGAATTTTGTGTAGATTAATAATATCCAACTTTCATCTATGTTTGAGATGCTTAAAATGTTGTTTGCATTAATTTGCTAATATGCCATGCTAAAATGCTTTATTTCATAACTAAATAACCGTAACTCCGATTTTAATAAATTATATATGTAAATGGGGTAGAAAAATGTCTAGTTTAACATGGTGCACTCATCTTGCATGTTTAACAACTCTAAAATATTGTTTAGGGCAGAACAGTACCAAATCTAAAATATGCTATGGGGATTTACCGGAATTGTTGTTCGTTACTTCCGGCCTCATTTAAACTTGCCTAGATAGGTAGTTTCGTTGTGCTTCACCTCTTGCCATGTTAATCAACATTTAATATTGTTGGGGTACATAAACGAGATCAAACTAAATAACTTGTTGTGGTGTTTCGTCAACATGCAACTCGTTGCATATTGATCTCCACTTAATTTGTAGAACTGCTTGTGCACTTTGCCATGCCATGCTTCATTAAACCGGACATGCCTCATACTCGTTTGTGCATCATGCCATGTTGATGTGTTGGTTGTTTACTATGTTGTGTGCTTCTTTTCCGGTGTTTGCTTCTTCGGGTTGGTTCCGGTTACGTCGTTTTTGTGAGGACCCGTTCGACTACGTCCGTTTGTCTTCTTCATGGACTCATTCTTCTTCCTTGCGGGATTTCAGGCAAGATGATCATACCCTCGAAATCACTACTATCTTTGCTATGCTAGTTTGCTCGCTCTTTTGCCATGCCAATGCTACGATGCCTACCATTTGCTTGTCAGCCTCCCAAATTGCCATGCTAAATGTCTAATCCACCATGTCCTAACAAACCGTTGTTTGGCTATGTTACCGCTTTGCTCAGCCCCTCTTATAGCGTTGTTAGTTGCAGGTGAAGATTGAAGTTTGCTCCTTGTTGGAACATGGAGATGTTGTCCTTGTTGGGACATGTTTACTTGTTGGGTTATCACAATATATCTTATATAATTAATGCATCTATATACTTGGTAAAGGGTGGAAGGCTCGGCCTTATGCCTGGTGTTTTGTTCCACTCTTGCCGCCCTAGTTTCCATCATATCGGTGTTATGTTCCCGGAGTTTGCGTTCCTTACGCGGTTGGGCTATTATGGGAACCCCTTGACAGTTCGCCTTAAGTAAAGCTTCTGCAGCAATGCCCAACATTGGTTTTACCTTTTGCCACCTAGCCTTTTCTTTTCCCTTGGGGGTCGCGCGCCCAAGGGTCATCATTATTTTACCCCCCGGGCCAGTGCTCCTCTGAGTGTTGGTCCAACTGAGCGATGTCCGAGGCTACCAGGGGCAACTCTGGGCTGGCTTACCCGACGTCTTGCTCATCCGGTGTGCCCTGAGAATGAGATATGTGCAGCTCCTATCGGGATTTGTCGGCACATCTGGGTGGTGTTGCTGGTTTAGTTTTATCCTATTGAAATGTCTTGTTGTACCGGGATACCGAGTCTGATCGGAATGTCTCGGGTGGAGGTCTATTCCTTCGTTGACCGTGAGAGCTTGTGATGGGATAAGTTGGGACACCCCTGCAGGGATTTGAACTTTCGAAAGCCGTGCCCGCGGTTATGGGCAGATGGGAATTTGTTAACGTCCGGTTGTAGAAAACCCGAAGTTGACCTTATTTAAAATACATCAACCGCGTGCGTAACCGTGATGGTCTCTTCTCGGTGGAGTCCGGGAAGTGAACACGGTGTTGGAGTTATGTTTGACGTAAGTAGTTTCAGGATCACTTCTTGATCGCTACTAGCTTCACGACCGTGCCTTGCTTCTCTTCTTGCTCTCTGTTGCGAATGTAGCCATCATATATGCTAGTCGCTTGCTGCAGCTCCACCTTATTACCCCAGCCTTCCTTTAAGCTTAAATAGTCTTGATCTCGCGGGTGCGAGATTGCTGAGTCCCTGTGGCTCACAGATACTTCCAAAACCAGTTTGCAGGTGCCGATGAGCCTGTGCAGTTGACGCAACCAAGCTCAGGAGGAGCTCGATGAAGATCTGGTCCTTTATGTTGTTTCGTGTTAGTTGATCAGTAATGGAGCCCAGTTGGGGTCGATCGGGGGCCTTTTGTCGCATTTGTGGTTCTTCTTTTATTTTGGCTCCGTAGTCGGGCCTTGTTTGTATCTGATTGATGTAATGCTTTATTCATGTAATTGGGTGAAGTGGCGATTGTAAGCCAACTATGTATCTCTTTCCCTTATTATATTACATGGGTTGTGTGAAGATTACCTCACTTGCGACATATGCCTTCAATGCGATTATGCCTCTAAGTCGTGCCTCGACACGTGGGAGATATAGTCGCATCGAGGGTGTTACAAGTTGGTAATCAGAGCCTTCCCCGACCTTAGGAGCCCCATTGCTTGATCGTTTTTAGCGGCCGAGTTGTGTCTAGAAAAATGTTTTGAGTCATTTAGGAATTATATATCGGAGAGTTTAGGAATTCTTTTTACTTCCCAGTCTCCTCGTCGCTCTAGTAAGGCATCCTGACGTAGAGTTTTGACTCTTCTCTTCTCAAAGCTAACATTTGGGCTGTCAAACCACTCATCAATGAATGTGTTGATGATTTCAACATCAAAGAGAGGAAGGTCATTGAAGATTTCTGCCTCTTACTTGCTCTTGATCAACTCCTCAAGAGCGTCATTGCCAAGATCGTCATTGCTGGACAGATCAATGGCGTCATTCTCATTTCGCAAAACAGCAGCAGGGGTCAGTACTTGGCTGGTGGGTTGCATGGGCATCCTCACTTTGGAGGGCTTGGAGATGCGTGACAGATCTTCAGACTGCACACTGTGTTCAGGAGGTGCAGTGGCCAGAGGCTTCACCCGTGAGACCTTTGGTGCGGGGGCAGGCTTTGAAGCTTTAGGCTTCTTCAGTTTCTTTGGCTTCGATGGTGCAGGCGCTTCGTCAGATTTAGCATCGTCTGCAGGTTGATCCATGACTACCCCTTGAACCATAATATGAGTCGCGATGCTCAGGAGTCCCCCTTGACGCGCGAGAAACAAGTAGGGAAGGGGGGCGCGAGGAGTGGATTGATCGTTCTACGTCGGCAGAGCCTGGCCCCGCGCGTACCTCACCCAGCGTTAGCCCCGACCGGAAACCAAGGACGGAACTAAGGAGTGAGGGGCTACAAGTTAGGCTCCTGAGTCGTGATGCTCAGGAGTCCCCCTAGACGCTCAAACGGGTTTCGTACCTTGGCTCCGCTTGGGGAGTGGCGCGCGACGACCAGGTCCAAGGGACCTGGCTGGGTGGCGTGCGCTCGGGCGAGGCCCGGGCATAGCCCCCGTGTCCGGCCCCCTCGCGCGGCACTCCCGAGGGGAGGCGTTGCGACGGTGCCGGACACTGAGCTCTGGTGCATGGGAGGGGGCTCCCTGAGGTTGGTACGGCCATGGGCCGCCCTCAGCTTTTTATCACCAGCGCGGAGCATAGCGCTTCCGTATGTGTACGGGCATAACCGCTCCTCGGCAGTGTCGTCAGCCAGCACGGAGCATGGTGCTTCCACTGGTGCGTGGGAGGGGGCTCCCCTCCGGGAGGAGCCCCCGGGGCGTGTACAGCCCCGCCCTGACACGTGGCCGGCACGGTAGGGCTAGGAGAGGTGTATCTAGGCACCCGTGAGCCAGCGCGGGACTCACGAGGCCCTACCTCGAGGCGGGTTGCGCCTGGCTCTGGGCCTTTATCAATTGGTGTGTTCCTGCAGGGTTGTTAGAATGCAAATGCTCTACGTCCTCAGGTCCCGGCCCCCGAGCGAGCTCAGCCACCGCTGGTATGACAGGTCGCGATGCCGTGGGTCAAGGCCAGGGGGTGAGGGCTGGAGAGCCAGTAAGAGCCCATGAGTCGTGATGCTCAGGCGCCCCCCTTTTAACGTGCAAGTGCTTGCACGACGACAAGCAGTAGGTGATAATTACGGGAATCAGATTAAGCGTGAAAGAACAACTTCATCCTAGGGTAAACGCTGGAAAAGCAACTGCCGCTGGGTCAGGCCCGAGCGGTGTGGGGATGATGCAGCCCGAGGTGCGCCCTTGTCGGTGTTCTGGGAATGGGGGTCCCCAGACTTGCCTGCCCGAGGCCTGTGGCATGGCTCAAAGGGGGGCCCAGCGCGGCCCATCTTCACCAACACAAACCCAAGACCCTCGCCAGGGGCCAAGCCTCGCGGGGCGGACGACGTGGAGCTTCCTCAGGCGCGGCCTCGTCAGGCTGGCTCACGAGGAGGCGGAGAGATCAAGTTGGGGTACCTCACGAGGTGCCCATGACGCAATCCATGACGACCGGGGGCGCCAGGCGGGTGCCAGCCCGCGCAGCGTCCTCCCTTCCTCTTTGGTGTAAAGGGGGCAAGTGCAGCCGCGGAGTACCCAGGCATCAGGCAAAGGTTGCCATTTCAGTGCAACGAGACCAAGACTAGGAGGATTACGAGACGAAGGTCACCGTGGAGCCCAAGACGGCATCATCACCAGAGCTTTGCACAAGCGAAGACTACTTTTGTCAGGATAGTTGATACTAGTTGTCTCCCTTCAAATTAGCCTGCCATTGTTGGCTCCCTTCCCACTCGATATTTGGGAAGAGGACCAGGGCCTCTATAAATAGGACCAGCCACCCACAGAGCAAAGGAGGCTGGGGGAAAAAAGAGATGGCCGGAGAGTTGGAAAGATAGAGAAGATCAGGTAGAGAGAGAGAGAACAGGGTGATTGAGCCCCTCCCGGCAGTTCATCGCCCCAACCAAGAACAGACCCTCGCAAGGCTGTTCTTCCTTATATTGTTCATCATCATCAGCCCAAGAGGCAATCCACCACGCCACACAATGGAGTAGGGTATTACACCACAACGGTGGCCCGAACCAGTATAAACCCTGTGTCTCTTGTGTTGTATTTCCTTAGTTTAGATCCTAGCAAGGCTGAGGAGTGCAGGTAGGTAGGAGGCGAAATCTCCACGTGCACCCCAGTGTTCGAACCTCAAGGGTTTGCCGGAACCCGAAATCCGACATTTGGCGCAGCAGGTAGGGGTGCGCCGGGATTCGTCTTCCACCACCCCGTTCTTCTCCGACCACCACGCCCATATCTGATGCTTGTCGGGCTCGCGCCGAGCGCCGGGCTGCGCTTGTTTCCCGCGTCGCCCAGACGGCCCCTGTCGGCGGGCGACCTCGCCGTTACCCGTCACCTGCCGTCAACGCCGCCACCGGCCCGGCGGGGGACGTGCATCAAGCATCGTCCCAGCATCCGTCCATGCGGCAAGACGGCCGCACCGCAACTCCCTCGCTCACCCCAGCTGATTCTTCGCCCCGCGCGCTCCGCGCGCCCATGGAGGCTCAGGCTGCACTCATCACAGCGAACAAGCTCCTGCGCTACCGTCCCGCCGATGACGCCTATGAAGAATGGCTCGACCGCGTCGCCGAGCTCGTCCGCGCCGCAGGGGGCTCTCCTGCGCCGTCCGTTCCGCTGCACCGCACCTCGCCCCGCGCGGGCAGTGAAGCCCTGGCGGCGCCCCGGCCGCCTCCTCCTCAGGAAGGCCCCATGGCTCCAAGGCGCGTGGCCCCTGGGCGGAACCCACTCCGTCAGGCGCCAGCGCAGCAAGAGCAGAGCTGTCAGGAGGTCCCTCGCTCGCAAGAAGCTGCCCGGGCGCTCCCTGCTCCAGCACGTCGCGACCATGATCCTGCTCCCGCGCATCATGACCCCGCGCTGCTTCCAGCTGCAGCGCGTGGGGACATGCAAGACCAAGTTCCCCGTCATCCAAGGCCTCCCGTGGCCACAGCAGGCTGTCGTGCCTTCACAGCCGAGCTACGCAACGTCGTGTGGCCCGGCAAGTTCAAGCCAGACCTGCCTCCTCGCTACAACGGCACGGCTGACCCTGCGGAGTTCCTCCAGCTCTACGAGCTGGGCATCGAAGCTGCCAACGGAGACGAGAAGGTCATGGCGAACTGGTTCCCCATGGCACTCAAGGATGGGTCCCGCACCTGGCTCCTGAACCTGGCTCCAGGCACGATCTCCTCCTGGGACGAGATGCGCACCCGCTTCATCGCCAACTTCCAAGGCACTCGCGACGGGCCACCCGCCGTGAGCGACATGCGCCGCATCAAGCAACATCCTGGGGAGACCCTGCAGAAGTACATCCAGTGCTTCAACAAGGCGTGCCTCAAGATTCCCAAGGTGACTGAGGAGGCCATCATCTCGGCCTTCTCCGACGGCGTGCGTGACGTCAAGATGAAGGAGGAGCTGGCGATGCATGAAGACCTGTGCACTTCCTTGGAACTATTCAACCTGGCAACCAAGTGCACCAGGGCCGAGGAAGGGCGTCTCTCCCTCCTCGAGTTGCCTGCCGCAGACCCAGAAGAGAAGAAGCCCAAGGCCAAGGATGTGAAGTGCAAGGGGGCTACCGTGCTCACGGCAGAACCGGACACCAAGCGGGGCACAGATCCGCCCGAACCTCCCAAGGGCAGCCGGTACTATGTGTACCACGACCTCCACACCCACAACACCAACGAATGTCAAGAGCTCCGAGCCGTGCAAGAAGGAAGGATCAGCCGTCTCCCTAACCGCAGTGACCGGGGCTACGACCGAGGAGGAGGAAGGAACGCAGGACGCTGGGAAGACCGTGGCCCGCGCCAAGGGTGGCGCGATCAACCTCACGAGGATCGCTGGCAAGACCAGCCTCGCGAAGGAGACCGGAGGGATCAACCTCGCGAGGATCGCCCGCAAGGCAACGCAGGCCTCCCACCGCTGCCACCGCAGCCAAGGAGAAACGAAGATCGCCACCAGGACGAGGGGGCTGGGGGCTTCCAGGAGCCGCGCACGATCGCCTGCATCCTGGGCGGGGCACAAGCCCCAGCCTCTCAGCGCATCTTCAAGCAGTTCGCCCGCGAAGTGAACGCAGTCCTCCCCAGGCTCGAAGCCACGCGCCCTATCAGGTGGTCGGTGTGCGCCATCATGTTCAGCTCGGCAGATCAGCTCAAGTGTGGTGGTCACCAATACCCTCATCGATGGCGGGGCAGGGCTCAACGTCCTGTCCGTGGAAACATTCAACAACCTCCAAGTGCCCTACAGCCAACTTCAGCCAACCAAGCCTTTCTCCGGTATCACCGACGGCTCCACGGTCCCGATTGGGCAGGTCCGCCTCCCTGTCACCTTCGGGGCACGCGACAACTACCGCACCGAGCTCATCGACTTTGACGTCGCTCACATTCGCCTGCCGTACAACGCCATCCTTGGGTACCCAGCGCTGGCCAAGTTCATGGCCGTAACTCACCACAGCTACAACGTCCTTAAGATGCCAGGAAGTGGCGGAGTCATCACGGTGCCCTGTGAAGAGAAAGACGTGGTGTGTTCCCTGGAACGAGCCTTCGAGGCCGCGTCACTGGAAGACCCGGATCGTGGAAGCAGGAGGCCTCCCGAGACCGCCCCTAAGAAGAAGAAGACATCGACCGACCCGACTACTCAGGAGGCAGGCCCCTCTGGGCCCGCGCCTGCCCGGGGGGAACCTCCTTCCATCGCATAGGAAAGCGCGCCCGACGCCCTCCTCGGGCAGGGCTCGGGGGCTCTCCCCTGGAGGGCCACCGACCTAGCCAGGGTCATGAGGGAGGCGCTTGGGCACCACCTGGAGGCATGTTTCGAAGCACGTTTCCCTCAAGAAGGAGCAAGGCAAGGAGACCCAGACCCCCAGGAGTTCGTCAGCAAGGACATTCAGGAGCTACGGGAGTCAAGAGTCATGAAAGGTGGCCGCCGCCTACCAGCAGTGGCTCCCCATCCAGGCGAGGATGGTGGGCTGCGCGTCTGCATCGACATACCAGGGATCAACAGAGTCGCCTCTCTGGAGCGCCTCTGGCCCTCGCGAGTGGGGCGCTGCAGAGGCCCACCCCACAGCTACGTTTGCATGCCTTACGGCTTGCTGAACGTGGCTGACACGTACCAGCGCCTCATGAGGGGCATCACGGGGGCACGAGAGGCCAGGCGTTCCGCAGCCCTGGCAGGGATGGAGATGGCCCATGAGGAGCCGCCAGTGCCTCCGGAGCCTCCCGAGGCCCCTAGGCCTGGGGGCTCGTGAGGATCGTCTCCCGTAGCCCACCGAGCTTGCTACACCAACGCTCCTTCATCCTCAACATCATCAGGTGACGTCTTTCGAGTTTTATTTCCAGCTGGGAGCGCCCCCCAGGGCTGCATTATTCCCAGGCCACGTGGGTTCGTCCCTACGGCGTGTATCCCTTTTTTTATTCCATGTTGTTAGCTTACCTTGTTGGGGGTGCCCCTCGGGCCGCATGATCCCCAAGCCGCTCGGGCCAGGCCCAGCAGCATGTATCCCGTTTGCGTTTATTTCCGATTATGCATTAGACCCACCATGCTTGATTATTTGATGTCGGTCCATGGCACTTCTTCTTCTCCATGCCGACCACTTGCATGTTAAAGGGGGGGTACCTGAGCATCGCGACTCAGGGCTCTTACTGGCTCTCCAGTCCTCACCCTCTGGCCTTGTCCATGGCATCGCGACCTGGCATACCAGCGACGACAGAGACCAGCTCGAGGGCCGGGACCCGAGGACATAGAGTGCCGACATCTAACCAAATTTGCAGGGACACATCACAAGATAAGGCCCAGTGCCAGGCGCAACCCGCCTAGGGGTAGGGCCCCATGAGTCCCGCGCTGGCTCACGGGTGCCTAGATACACCTCGCCAGGCCCTACCGTGCCAGCCACATGTCAGGGCGGGGCTGTACATGCCCCGGGGGCTCCTCCCGGAGGGGGCCCCCCTCCCACGTACCAGTGGAAGCACCATGCTCCGCGCTGGCTGACGACACTGCCATGGAACGGCTATGCCCGTACACATACGGTAGCGCTATGCTCCGCGCTGGTGAGAAACAACTGAGGGTGGCCCCTGGGCCGCACCAACCTCAGGGAGCCCAGAGCTTAGTGTCTAGCCTCATCGTAACGCCTCCCCTCGGGAGTGCCGCGCGAGGGGGCTGGGCACGGGGACTGCGCCTGGGTCACACCCAGACGCACGCCGCTCAGCCAGGTCCCCTCGGGCCTGGTTCGTCACACGTCTCTCCCCGAGCGGAGCCAAGGTACGAAGGCCGTTTGAGCGTCAAGGGGGACTCCTGAGCATCACGACTCAGGAGCCTAACTGGTCACGTAGCCCCTAACTCCGTCGCCCCGTCCTGGTTTCCGGTCGGGACCAACGCTGGGTGAGGTACGCACGCGGCCGGGCTCTGCAGACGTAGAACGGTAGATCCACCCGCATCACACCTCCCTACTTGCTGTTCGTGCGCCAAGGGGGACTCCTGAGCATCGCGACTCAGGAGCCTAACTTGTCATGTGGCCCTCACTCCTTGGCCCCGTCCTGGTTTCCGGTCGGGACCAACGCTGGGTGAGGCATGCGCGGGGCCGGGCTCTGCCGGCCTAGAACATAAGCAAGTAGGAAGGAAAGGCACAAATTTCAAGGAATTCAAAAGCAAATATTACAGTCCACACTGTTATCTCGATGCCAAACGCAAGTTTAAACGCCTCCCCGAGGCATGATACATGTGCAGGAATTAAAGGCAGGACAGGAGCCGCGACGGAGTCACCTGTCGGTGATGGAGCAGCACGGATTGGGTACGCCTCACGGAGCGGTGGAGTCGGCAGCGCCTTGCTCCGGCTTGGTGCTGAAGGCTCGGAACTTCCCCAACAGGGCCTCTGCGCGACCCTTCACGGCCTCGACAGCGGCAGCGGCACGCTCGCCGCTCACTGGCTCCAGCAGACTGTCAAGGTCGACACCGGGATCGCGAAGGTAGATGTGGGTGAGGACCCACGTCATTGCTGCAGAAGACAGGACACGCGCCTCGGCCTCGGCCGCGGGGCGAAGGCCAAGGGCGACATCTTCAAGAGCATGAACCAGGAAGGGAAGCAGCTTGGCGGGGCCGTCCTCGGCGCTAGCCAGTGGGCTCTCCAGGCCGCTGTCGTAAAGCGTCCTCAGTGAGGAGCGAGCCCTTGCCTCCATCCCCGCGAAGGCCACGCGGTCCTCGGCAAGAACCAGGGCCTCGTCGTCCAGCTTGGCCTTCCTCGCCCCCAACTCCTGCTCTAGCGTGCCTAGGCAGTCGCGACGTTTCTTGAGCTTGACCTCCCTCTCCTTGAGAGCCGCCTCGCGAGCCTTCACGCCTTCTTCCTGCTCTTGGCGAAGGCGGACCTCGTTCGCGAGCTGGTCCCGCAGACCTTGCAGTTCGCCCTCCAGCGCCTTGCAACGACCACGGACGTCGACCACCTCCCCCAGGGCTGCATCACGAGCAGCCTTCGCCTCAAGGACGGCCTGCTTCTCCTTGTCGCACGCCGTCGAGGCCTGCACCAGCACCGCCCGAATCGAAGCGTCGGAGCGAACCCATCCTGAAGCCAGCTTCAAGCGCCCGGCCACCAAGCGGGGATCGGCGCCAAGAAGATCCTGACGTAGTCGGTCCAGCTCAGCAACCACATGATCCAGAACGGCAGAAGGAGTCAGAGAGACAGCAGCCGGTGGAGTAGGAGGAGAAGGCGGCAGCACGACCACAGCATCCTGAGGTGGAGTCTGCCGTGCCCCCACAGCCGAAGTGGCGGCAGCAGGCAAGAGCACCTCGGGAGCCACTTGGGCCGTGGGGGCTGAGCTCGCCCCAGCCGGCTCAGCCAGGCCTCGCAAGGACGACCGGGCAGGAGAAGCATGTGCGTCGCGGTCACCCTCCTTCGCGGGCAGAAGCGCTGCCACGGATGGAACCTCAGGAGCCCTCTTTGGCTTCTTTGCGGCGGGCACCAGCCTATCCAAGAGATGCGGACGTCAAGCTTCAGAAGCAGAGCAAGAGATAAAGACAAGAATCGAAAGCTTACGGGTCGTCGCCAGTGAGCTCAAGCAGCCTCCGGCCAAATTTTTACCCTGAAAGCCGGCTGGAAGGGTCAACCTCGGGAAGCTTGGAGGCGGAAGGTGCATCTGCGGTCCGCCCCGGGGCCGGGGCAGACCCACGGGAGATCAGCCGGTCCTGTCCTTCTTAGGGATCGGGGGTGAGCTCCCGCCGTCCTGCTCGTCGTTGTCCTCGTCGTTGTCTTCATCGTCATCCTCGTCGCCATCGCTCGGAGAGAGGCGGAGAACGCGGGACCGGCGCTGTGGGAGGGGAGCCCTCGACTCTCCATCAGTCGCCTCGGAGTCAGGCCCTTTTCTCCGCTCCCCTCCTTCCTCCTCTTCGCTGGAGTCGTCGGAGGGCACGTCCACCGGTTCCTCAGGAGTTTCCATGGGCACGGGCCCATCCCCGTTGAAGATGGGCATGGACTCCACTACCTGCTCCCAGTCGTCGCGGAGGAACAAGGGCGTAGGAGCGCCCACCAACCTTGCCACATCGCCCCCGACCAGAGATTGGAGGACCGCAGCCAGATCTCCGTCGGCTAAGGCCGCGGGGCTCGGACGGGGCCTCCACATCGGAAGTGAGTACTGCCGAAGCGGAGCCAGCTGGTGCTCCAGGAATTCCCTCAGCAGCGACGCGCCGGTCAGCTTCGCCGCCGCCATGTTGGACGGCCTCATATCCGCGTCCATCTTCTCCAACATCAGCTTTGCACGGGGGTCCGTGAGCTCCGCTCGACCCCAATCGCTGGAGCTCGTGGGCTGCTCCGTGGGCAAGATCAGCCGAGGGTGGATGCGCCCAGCATCCACCAAGACCCACTTGCTCCTGAAGCCCTCAATCCTTTTCCCGGCGTTCGAAATGGCAATGGTGCCACCGTACGCGACGAAGCTCGCGCACGCGGAAGCAGTACCACGAGAGGTCCGGAGGTAGAAGTAGTGGTGCAGCAAGGCCACTGAGGGCTGCACCCCTACGTGAGCCTCGCAGTAATATGTGAAGATTGCCAGGAGAAGGACGGAGTTGGGTTGGAGATGCAGGGCCTGTAGCTTATAGTGGCGGAGGACAGAGAAGAAGAACTCGAAGAAGGGAGGCACCAGGCCAGCAGCAATGGCACTTACGAAGAGCGGATAGAAGGTGCTCCCTTGACCCTCAGCGGTGGCGGAACCGGCTTTAAACACCTTCGCCCCGTTGATGCCCCGCGTCGTCGCCATCCGGCGCAACCGGGCGAGGCTCACCTCCGACACGTTTGGTGGGTCCAGGGTAGACGAGTACCAAGCTACGGCCGGAGGCTGACGAGGTGCCATGGCTTACTAGGTCACATGGTCGGAGTGGATCTAGAAATTTTGGAGGAAGGAGAGGCGTAGGAAAGGGGATCTGAGCAGCAACCGGGGAAAGCAAGAAGCAAATCCTAGGTGGATGCCGCTCCTTTATCAACTCGCGCAGTTGCTAGGGCGCCCACGTCCAATCAACCTCCATGCGGTGCCCAAGGCCGCAGGCTATTAGGGCCCGCGGCGCTTCGTCCTTGCCCTTCTGCCTCCCTGCACGGCCAAGTCCGGGTGCGCTTTGGGACCGGGGGCTACTGTCGGTGTTCTGGGAACGGGGGTCCCCAGACTTGCCTGCCTACGGCCTGCGGCGTGGCTCAAAGGGGGGCCCAGCGCGGCCCATCTTCACCAACACAAACCCAAGACCCTCGCGAGGGGCCAAGCCTCGCGGGGCAGACAACGCGGAGCTTCCTCAGGCGCGGCCTCGTCAGGCTGGCTCACGAGGAGGCGGAGAGATCAAGGCGGGGTACCTCACGAGGTGCCCATGACGCAAGCCATGACGACCGGGGGCGCCAGGCGGGCGCCAGCCCGCGCAGCGTCCGCCATTCCTCTTTGGTGCAAAGGGGGCAAGCGCGGCCGTGGAGTATCGAGGCATCAGGCAAAGGTTGCCATTTAGGTGCAACGAGACCAAGACCAGGAGGATTACGAGACGGAGGTCACCGTGGAGCCCAAGATGGCATCATCACCAGAGCTTTGCGCAGGCGAAGACTACTTTTGTCAGGATAGTTGATACTAGCTGTCTTCCTTCCCGCTCGATATTTGGGAAGAGGACCAGGGCCTCTATAAATAGGACCAGCCACCCATAGAGCAAAGGAGGCTGGGGGAAAAGAGCTGGCCCGAGAGTTGGAAACATAGAGAAGATCAGGTAGAGAGAGAGAGAGAGCAGGGTGACTGAGCCCCTCCCGACAGTTCATCGCCCCAGCCAAGAACAGACCCTCGCGAGGCTGTTCTTCCTTGTATTGTTCATCATCATCAGCCCAAGAGGCAATCCACCACGCCACACACTGGAGTAGGGTATTACACCACAACGGTGGCCCAAACCAGTATAAACCCTGTGTCTCTTGTGTTGTTCTTTCCTTAGTTTAGATCCTAGCAAGGCGGAGGAGTGCAGGTAGGTAGGAGGCGAAATCTCCGCGCGCACCCCAGTGTTCGAACCTCAAGGGTCTGCCGGAACCCGAAATCCGACAGCCCCCAACAGGGTAAGTAAAGAGCATAACCAAAATGGATACATGCCGTGGGGACGGATCCACGCGGCCTGGGAATGGTGCAGCCCTGTGGGCGCTCCCAGCTGAAAGTAGAACTCTGAAAGATGTCACCTGGTGCTGTTGAACATGAAGCGATGCTGAGGAATTGAGCGATGCGCGGTGAAGACGTCGGCCTTCATGAGCCCCCAGGCCCAGGGGCCTCGGGAGGCTCCGGTGGCACGTGCAGGTCTTCGGGGATCATCACCACTTCCGCCAGGACCGCGCGATGCCTGACCTCCTGAGCCTCCAGAATGCTCCTCAACAGGCGCTGATGTGTGGCGACCGCGCTCGGCAGACTGAAGGGCATGCGAATGTAGCTGTGAGGTGGTCCCACGCAGCGTCCTACGGCCGAAGGCCATAGGCGCTCCTGGGACGCAGCTCGGTTGAGCCCCGGTATGTCGATGCAGACGCGCAGTCCTCATTCTCGCCTGGATATGGGGCCACGACAGGTAAGCAGCGGCTGCCGCGCATGACTTTGGACTCTTGTAGCTCTTGGGTATTCCTTGCGATGAACTCCTGAGGGTTTTGTCTCCTTTGACTTGTACCTTTCTGAGGGAAGCGTGCTTGAAAGCACCCCTCCAAGTGGTGCCTGAGCGCCTCCCCCGCGACCTTGGCAAGGTCGGTGGCTCTCCAAGAGAGAGCCCCCGAGCCCTGCCTAAGGAGGGCGCTGGGCGCGCCTTCCTATGCGCGAGAGGGCGGCGCTCCCTGATCGGGCGCGAATCCTGACGCAATACCTCCGGAGGTGCCTGCTTCCTTGTGGCTCTGGCCTGGTGA
>NC_041392.1:152026978-152035429 GCF_002162155.2 Triticum dicoccoides | reverse complement strand
GGTCTTCGATTGCTGCGGCTTGGAATGCATGCTCGAGCGAGCACACTGCGTCCCTTTCTTCACAGGGTACGGTGATGACTCCACCGCTTCCTGGCATCTTGAGGACATTGTAACCATGGTGAGTCACTGCCATAAACTTGGCTAGGGCTGGGTACCCGAGGATGGCGTTGTACAGCAGGCGGATGTGAGCAACGTCGAAGTCGATGAGCTCGGTGCGGTAGTTGTTGCGTTGCCCGAAGGTGACCGGAAGGTGAACCTGCCCAATCGGAACAGTGGAACCATTGGTGACTCTTGAGAAATGCTTGGTCGGCTGAAGCTGGTCGTATGGCACTTGGAGATTGTCGAACGTCTCGACGGACAGGACGATGAGTCCTGCCCCGCCATCGATGAGGGTCCTGGTGACCTGCACGTTGTTGATGACTGGGGAGCAAAGCATCGGGAGGACTCCTGCCGTTGCTGCACACTTGAGCTGGTCTGCGGAACTGAATGTGATTGCACACGAAGACCACCTAAGAGGGCCCGTGGCCTCAAGCTTGGGAAGGACTGCATTCACCTCGCGAGCAAACTGCTTGAAGATGCGCTGTGAGGCTGGGGCCTGGGCGCCGCCCAAGATGCAAGCAATTGCACGCGGCTCTTGGAAGCCCCCAGCCCCATCGTCTTGGTGTTGGTGTTCGTTCCTCCTTGGTGGAGGCGGCAGAGGAGGGAGGCCTGTGTTGCTGTGGGGACGGTCCTCACGAGGCTAGTCCCTCCAGCCTCCCTCGCGAGGCTGGTCCTACCAGTGGTCCTCGCGAGGGCGGTCACGCCATCCCTGGCGAGGGCCACGGTCTTCCCATCGTCCATCGCCTCTTCCTCCTCCTCGGCCATAGCCCCTGTCGTTGCGCTCTGGGCGTCGGCCGATTCGCCCATCTCGCACGGCTCTGAGCTCTTGACATTCATTGGAGTTGTGGGTGTGGAGGTCATGGTACACGCAGTACCGTCCGCCCTTGGATGACTCAGGCTGATCCCTGCCTCGCATGGTGTCCGGTTCCGCTGCTAGCACGGCAGCCCCCTTGCGCTTCACATCCTTGGCCTTGAGCTTCTTTTCTTCCGGGTTGGCTGTCGGGAGATCGAGGAGGGAGAGACGCCCTTCCTCAGCCCTGGCGCACTTGGTCGCCAAGTTGAACAGCTCTAGGGATGTGCACAGGTCTTCATGGATTTCTAGCTCTTCCTTCATCTTGACGCCGCGCACGCCGTCGGAGAAGGCTGAGATGATGGCTTCTTCAGTCACCTTGGGGATCTTGAGGCGAGCGTAGTTGAAGTGTTGGATGTACTTCTGCAGGGTTTCTCCTGGCTGTTGCTTGATGCGGCGCAGGTCGCTCACGGCCGGGGGCCGGTCGCGAGTGCCCTGGAAGTTGGCAATGAAGCGGGCGCGCATGTCGCTCCAGGAAGAGATCGTGCCGGGAGCCAGGTTCAGGAGCCAGCTGCGGGCGCCGTCCTTGAGCGCCATGGGAACCAATTCGCCATGACCTTCTTGTCTCCGTTGGTGGCTACGATGCCCAGCTCGTAGAGCTGCAGGAACTCCGCGGGGTCCGCTGTGCCATCGTAGCGGGGAGGGAGGTTAGGCTTGAACTTGCCTGGCCATGTGACGTTGCATAGCTCGAGGGTGAAGGCGAGGCAGCCCGCTGTGGCCACCGGCGCCCTTTGCTGGTGCTGGACTCGTTCTTGCGGGTCACCATGCGCCGCCACTGGGAGCAGCGCGGGGTTTTGTCATGGAGGCGCTGGGGCGCGATCTTGGCGCGCCGGCGCTGGGAGCGCGCGAGCACCTTCCTGGGGACGTGGGATCTCTTGGCAGCTCCCTTCTTGCTGCGTGTGCGCCGGACATGGAGGGTCTCACCCTGGGGCTGCACGCCTTGGAGCCAAGGCACCTTCTTGGGGAGGAGGCGGCGGAGGCACCTCCCGATCCTCGCCCCCTGCACCGGACGGTGGACGAGGCAGCGAGAGGGACCACAAGGGGGAGCCCCCTGCGGCACTGACGAGCTCGGTGATGCGGGCGAGCCAGTCCTCGTACAGGTCGTCGATGGGGCGATAGTGCAGGAGCTCCCGCGCCAAGAGCAGTGAGGCGTGCACATCCATGGGTGCGCGACGGACGTGGGATGATGAGCCAACTGGAGTCAGCGACGTGGTGGCGGTGCGGCCATCCCACCGCACCGAGGGGTGTTGGGACGAGGCCTGCTGCTCATTCCCCGCCAGGCCGGTGGCGGCGTTGGCGGCGGGCGACGGGGAACGATGAGGGAAGCCGCCGACGGGCGCTGTCTGGGCAACGCGAGCGGCGTGAGCAGCCCGGCGCTCGGCGCGAGCCCAACGAGCGTCAGCCATGGACACGATGGAAGATCACACACGAATAGCGGAAGGAAGATTCCGGCGCACCCCTACCTGGCACGCCAAATGTCGGGTTTCGGGTTCCGGCAGACCCTTGAGGTTCGAACACTGGGGTGCGCGTGGAGATCTCTCCCCTACCGATCTACGTCTGATCCTCTCGTGCGAACTAAGATGAAAATGATGAACAACACAAGGGACACGATGTTTATACTGGTTTGGGCCACCATTGTGGTTTAATACCCTACTACAGTATGTGGTGTGGTGGATTGCCTCTGGGGCTGATGATGGACAGTACAAGGGTAGAACAGCCTCGCGAGAGGTGTTCTTGAGTTGGTGCGATGAACTGCTAGGGTGAGTTCAGTCGCCTCTCTCTCTCTGGTATGGTTCTACTAGATTTCGAGCCGTCGTGGTCTCTGTGTCTCAATGTCTTGAGGTTTTTCTAGATGTCTCTACTCTGTGGTGGCTAGCTCAATTTATAGAGGCCCTAGGCCTCTCCCCGAATAATTGAGCGGGAAGGGCGCCAACAATTGGCCATTTCGAAGGGTAACATCTAGTACAAGTTATCCTGACCAAAGGTGGTCTTCGGCTACCAAAAGCACTAGCGATGACGCCATCTTGGGCTCCACGGTGACCTACGTCCTGCCGTCCGGCTCGGCTTGGTCTCATTGCACCAGAATGGTAACCTTTGCCTGATGCCTTGGCCTGTGCTTGCCCCCTTTGCACCAAAGGGAAACAAGGACACTACGCAGGCCGGCGCCCGCCTGGTCTCGATCGTCATGGCTTGCATCACGGGTTCCTCGCGAGGTACTCCTGCCTTGATCTCTCCACCTCCTTGCGAGCCTGCCTGATGAGGCTGCCTCTGAGGAAGCTTCCTGTCATCCGCCCCGCGAGGCTTGGCCCCTCGCGAGGGTCTTGAGCTTGAGCTGATGAAGATGGGCCGCGCTGGGCCCCCGCTTGAGCCACGCCGCAGGCCGCAGGCAGGCAAGTCTGGGGACCCCCGTTCCCAGAACGCCGACACCCTGTCCGGCAGCATGATTGTCGAACATATGATGCAACAACCAAGGAGGCATAAATCTACATCACACCACGGAACTCCCAGGTGGATTACAATAACAAGTGAAATACTTGCTTTAATATTATTCCTCAGCTTGCCCTTGGAGGGGACATAGTCCTACTTTTTTTTGCTTATTGCACCGCATGTATCATTTTGCTTTAACGCACGTTTTTAATAAACAATGCATAGCATTAAGACTATTATTGCATTATTCTTTATATATATATATGTGTGTGTGTGTGTGTGTGAGTGTTCATTAATGACACCTTGCAACCATACACTTTGGTACAGCCAGTACACCAGGGGCTTAAGTACCCCACAATATGGTGTGAGAAGTCCGAAAACTTACACAAGTGCGGCGCCCCAAACTTATAGCATTATATGCATCAGCTCCGAATCATGTCTTGGGTCAATAGTTGGGTTTGCCCGGCTCCCATGTTTTGGTACCTTACATTCCACCATATCGGCTAAGGTAGCACTGGGAGAACTACTGTGATTGTGCCCCGGTTCTGCCGGGCTAAGCACCTCAGTAGAGAAAGCTAAAACTGACTGTCATGATAAGGCGAGAGACTGGTCGCTGTTCGAGAGGTTTTCGAGTCCTTAAAGACTTATGCCGCTTAGAGCGAGGAGTCGGCCCTGTCTGGCTTAAGGCATGTATCGCGCCCCAGATTCGGCCTTCCGGATACCAGGGGCTTCGCCTAAATTTAAAATTATAGCATTCTATGCCTAAGTGAGAGTGATAAAGCATTATTAGTCCGATTGCCTTGTTCGTCGTGCTGAGCGCCTCCCTCGAAGGACCCAAAAATGGGAACAAGAGTGCTAAGGTTTATCCCGAACACCCCAGCACTCTTGGCATGGGGGCAGAAGCCGACGACTAGCCATCTCTCAGATTTGATAAACAGCCGAACAGAAGGTAATATTTTAAATTCAAACAAGAGTTGCATAGCGCATATGAACAAGTTTTCATAACTACAGGATTACACGAGCGAATTCACTCGAATATTATATCTTTCGTACACTCGTCCGCTACCGGACGAGCACCCTTCAGGACACCCTCATAGTACATCTCAGGGTGGCGATGCTCCTTGCCCTCCGGCGGCCCTTCCTTGATCAGCTTCACGGCGTCTAGCTTGGCCCATTGCACCTTCACACGGGCGAAAGCCTGGCGTGCACCTTCGATGCAGACAGACCGCTTGACGACTTCCAGCCGTGGGCAGGCATCCACAAGCTGCCTCACCAGGCCGAAGTAGTTGTTCAGAAGGGCGTCACCAGGCCAAAGCCGGACTATAAAGCCCTTCATGGCCTGTTCGGCCGCCTTGTGCAGCTCGACCAGTTGCTTCAGCTGGTCTCTCAGAGGCATCGGGTGTTCGGTCCCAGTATACTAAGACCAGAACAGCTTCTCCATTGAGCTTCCCTCCTCGGCCTGGTAAAACTGTGCGGCATCCGACACACTGCGGGGCAAATCTGCGAATGCTCCTGGAGAGCTCCGGATTCGGGTAAGTAACAGGTAATTTACTTTCACATGCTTGCTTTGCATATAGAATGCCTTACCCGCCGCTATCTTCTTCATCGCATCAATCTCCTGGAGGGCCTTTTGGGCTTCGGCCTTGGCACTCTTTGCGCTTTCGAGGGCCGCGGCAAGCTCAGACTCTCGCGTCTTCGAGTCACGCTCCAACGCCTCATGCTTCGACGCGAGAGCTTGGAGCTCTTGCTGCACCTCGCCCACCCGTGCCTCCTGCCTTTCCCGCTCGGTGCGCTCCTTGGCCGCTCTGTCTTCGGCCTTGGACAGCGCTTGCTTCAGGGTCGCCACCTCGGTCGTGGCCCCTGGCAAATTTACGATGATCCTGTCATTTTGCAACGTCTTCTTTTATATATACATATCTATAGACAGGGTATTACTTACCCTTGTTTTCCACGAGCTGCCGCTTGGCAAGGTCGAGCTCTTTCTTGGACCCCTCGAGGTCCTGCTTCAATGCGGCAACCTCCACAGTTTGTGCGGCAGAGGCCAGCAGTGAAGCCTGCATATGCATATAGACATACTTATGTTAGACTCCTGCGATATTGTTTGATCCTCTATTCGGCTTTTCTTTTTGAACACCGAACATAGCATCAGGGGCTACTGTCTATGCGGCAATATTTTTCCCATATTTCAAAAACTTACCTCAAAGCCTGTTAGAAGGCTGGCACAGGCTTCAGTCAATCTGCTCTTGGCGGACTGAACCTTCTGGACCACCGCACTCATAATAGTGCGGTGCTCCTCGTCGATGGAAGCGCTGCGAAGCGCTCCCAGCAGATTGTCCGGTGCCTCTGGATGGACAGAGGTCACCGGCACAGGCGTCTTGCCCCTCTTGGAAGGAGGCCGCCTGCTTGAGTCCGGAACTGTTGGAGGTTCCGGCGCGGTGTTCGGCTGAGGGCCGAACTCGGAGCCCTCGGGAGCCTTGCTCCCTCTGCTCCCGTAGTCCGGAAGGTCGCCTTGAGGCGCCTCCGGGACTGTCTCCCCTCGACCCGGTGCCTCTTGAGACAATACCTCGGCGTTGTCCGTAGGGCAAGGGGAGGTGGCGGTCGGAAGTGGATCGCTATCCATATCCGACGAGCCCAGGGAGCCGTTTGACGATATGTCGATACGGGCTTGTGGCGGTCTGCATAATCATAATTCGGCATTAGGAGAAGCAGTGCGACAAAGGAATGCTATGAGTTACTCTGGTATCCGAATACTCACGACTTATCCAGGGGTTTGGCCCTGAGCAGCCACTCATCTTCGCCTTCTGCAGCGGTGGTGGAGTAATCCGGAAGCAGAGTCCTTCCCTTCTTGGACCCTTCGCCCCCCAGTAGGGGCAGCCTTCCTTTTCTTGTCTCCCCCGACTGGAGGAGGAGCATCTTCATCTTCCTCCTCGTCTTTGGGGGAGGAGTGCGTCGTGGAGTTGTCGGACAATAAGTCCGATGACGCCTGGCGTCGGGAACTCTTTCGGGTTCCCTTCGCCTTCTTGGTCTTCTCCGGCACCTTATAAGGGGCCGGAGTCAGCATCTCCGTAAGGAGAGCGTCCGCAGTGTCTTCGGGCAGAGGGGCCGGACAGTTAATTTGCCCCGACGTCTCCACCCAGTCCTGTCAAAGGCATTGAGATCAGACCCCACGCATGATTAAGCTAGGGGAAATAAAATATCCTACCGGATGTATAGAACTCACCGAATGCGCCTGGCGCTTCACGCTTAGCCCGCAGTCCTCGGTGAGAGAGGGAGGGACCTCTGCGCCCTTGAACATCACCTTCCAGACATCCTTGTGCATCGTGTCGAAGAGCTCGCTCAGAGTCTGGTGCTGGGCCGGGTCAAACTCCCACAAGTTGAAGTCCCATTGTTGGTGCGGGAGGATCCGGCGGACGAGCATGACCTGAACTATGTTAACAAGCTTGAGATTCTTGCTTGCCATGTTCAGGATACATTTCTGGAGTCCGTCCAGCTCCACCGATGAACCCCACGACAAGCCCTTCTCTTTCCAGGAAGTGACCCGTGTGGGAAATCCGGATCGAAACTTGGGGGCAGCCACCCATCTGGTGTCGCGCGGCTCGGTGATGTAGAACCACGCCAATTTCCACCCCTTTATGGTCTCCACAAAGGAGCCTTCAAGCCATATAACGTTGGGCATCTTGCCCACATGGCTCCACACATTCTGCTTGTTGTCCGCCCACCACCTTCGGCTTGATATTGAAGGTCTTTAACCACGGGCCGAAGTGGGGCCGGATGCGGAGGAAAGCCTCACACACGATGATGAACACCAAAATATTGAGGACAAAGTTCGGGGCCAGATCATGGAAGTCCAGTCTGTAGTAGAACATGAGACCACAGGCGAATGGATGGAGGGGAAACCTCAGTCCGTGGAGGAAGTGGTGAAGGAAAACTACCCTCTCATGAGGTTCCGGGGTAGGGATGATCTGCCCCTCAGCGGGCAGCCGATGCGCGATATTCGCGGCTAGGTATCCGGCTCCGCGCAGCTTTTTGATGTGTCCCTCTGTAACGGAGGAATCCATCCACTTGCCTCCCGCTCTGGACATGTTTGGAGAAGGTTGAGGAGAAAGATGTGGACTTGGGCGTTGGAGCTCGAGTGCGCAAGAGTGGATGAGCAAGGAGGAAGAAGGTGTGGGTGGAAAAAGGATAAACCTTGTCCCTTTATAAGGGCGGCCAAAACTATGCGCCCCCACTAGCCTGGTAAAACTCGCTTATCCCCCAAGCGTCGTAATCGATGGCGCGGTTGGGTTACCCACGCCCGTATTGATGAGGTTCCCGTAATAAGGGGGACACGATCTCTGCTTTGATAAGACGTGTCGAAAAACCGCGTCGCGTTATGTGCGGGGCTAGTTAAAGGAAACGGAACGAATAATCACCGGGCCATGGCATAATGTCGTATTACCAAAAGAAGTCAGCAAATTAGATTTTTGGAAATATTATTCTCTCTACGGCGATATGTGGAACTTATTTTGCAGGGTCAGACACTATCCTTGTATTAAATTCTTCCATGATGTATTCGAGGGAGGAACCCGCCTTGCAATGTCGAAGACAACACTGCGCGCCGGACTCATCGTCATTGAAGCCTGGTTCAGGGGCTACTGAGGGAGTCCTGGATTAGGGGGTCTCTGGACAGCCAGACTATATCCTTTGGCCGGACTGTTGGACTATGAAGATACAAGATTGAAGACTCCGTCTCGTGTCCGGATGGGACTCTACTTGGCGTGGAAGGCAAGCTAGGCAATACGGATATGTATATCTCCTCCTTTGTAACCGACCTTGTGTAACCCTAGCCCCCTCCGGTGTCTATATAAACCGGAAGGTTTTAGTCCGTAGGACACAACAATAACATACAATCATACCATAGGCTAGCTTCTAGGGTTTAGCCTCTCCGATCTCGTGGTAGATCAACTCTTGTACTACCCATATCATCAATATTAATCAAGCAGGAGGTAGGGTTTTACCTCCATCAAGAGGGCCCGAACCTGGGTAAAACATTGTGTCCCTGCCTCCTGTTACCATCCGCCTTAGACGCACAGTTC
>NC_041392.1:152019208-152026701 GCF_002162155.2 Triticum dicoccoides | reverse complement strand
GGTTTGGGGAATATTATTGGCTAGTTGGCCGAAGGGCGGTTGAATCGGATTTGGGGGGAATTTTTGGGTGTGTGGGGGGGGGAGGATTTTCGCGTGGTGGGTGGGGGGAGTTTGGTGCATGGTCGGTTTCTCCAAGTGCAGTCCCACATGTCAGTGAAGAGGCAAGTTGAAGCGCGTTCCGTTTGCATGAGCCGTGTGCAGGACCGAACGTGTGTGGGGTGCAATGCGACCGCGACATGAGTGTTGTGAGTGTACTGCATTTTTTCCTTTTAAACTAGGTGATTCGCCCCCTCAAAAAAATCTGTTGCTTCACGCGATCCATCGATACTACTACTAGTAATCCGGTAATCCCGACTAAAATGGCGCAGCCGGGTCTTTTCCCGCACGATATGCTGGGAGGTTGGCTTAGTTGGGTTTTTTAGGACAAGTAATGCTACACCTACGTAATCCCAGTTACGTAATTAACGTAATGTGAAATGTGTGAGCTGTTGATTGTAGATTGGGGGGAGGGAGGGGCCCACCACCATGAAAATCAGGGGAGGAGAGAGAGAGGCAATTTATGTTAACCCTTTCGTAGGTTCCCGTAGATGTAGAAAGATGTGTCCGATCCTACAATATAGGCCGTCTGATCTATATCTAATGGATAGGAAGGAAACTATGACAATTTACCCACACTCCTCTCCACATTTGCAGATAAGGCTTTCCCTCGTTCATCCTTTTCTCCCACAAGATCTTGATTTTCTGTGCAACGCACGGGCATCTTGCTAGTACTCCTACAATATGTATATTATTGTGAAAGTTCATATACACCGGCTGAGATTAATGCAAACACGGCAGATTTTCATTACATTTCGAACATTTATAGGACAAAAAATAAAAGAAACCCGGCCCTAAACCTATTCTACAGCGGCGACCGACGTCCTCCATCTCGTGATCTCCATGTACGGGGGCGGGGTTCAAGACCCGTGAAGTGAACGTGCGGTCTCCGGCGAGGAAAAGTAGAACATGGGAGACGGACCGGCCAGTTGGCACACCATGCCCTGCCGCCTCCCATGCCCTACGCATCCTCGGAGGAGTTCCCGACCTCAGCGGTGCTGGACGTTGGACGGCGGCAAGTAGGACGCGTGGCTGACGGTGCTCCCGTCGTCGGCCGCCAGCGTGGCCACCGCTTGTGCGACGACTTGAGCGAGGGCGGCGACCTTGAGCTCCATCCCCGAAGACAAGCTCTCCCGAAGAGCGTTTGCGCTTGCGGTCATGGTGGATGTGGTTCCAGGTAGGAGGACGATGCGCTATGGTGTGGAGGTTAGCTGGGTGTTGCCGCTTTAAGTAGCGCATTCCGGTGAGGCCAAGCGTCCGGGTGCGTCATTAAGTCGCCGGAGTTGTGAAAGTGCTAGTGATCGACTAGAGGGGGGTGAATAGGCGATTTTTATGAAAGTCTTCAAAACATGGAAGTTTCGAAGACAAACGATAGAAATAAACCTATTACCATGCAGCGGAAGGTAGACTACACTAAGCAAGGCATAGTCAAGTATTCAGTGAAATGAAAGTACAAAGACTAATAGCAGCTAGGCAGTATAGATCAGGATGGAAGATAGTATGAAGCCAATCAAAAACAAGCAATCACACAGTGAAGACAAATAGATGATGCAAACAGGCAATGACTTCACAAGGACCAATCTGCAAATAAAGAGATGGGAAGGATAGAACCAGTGGCTCGTTGAAGACAATGATTTGTTGGACCAGTTCCAGTTGTTGTGACAACTGTACATCTGGTTAGGGAGGCTGCGATTCAACTCACAAGACCGCGTCTTCACCTTATTCCCCTTGAGCTAAGGACACTCAGTCCTCGCCCAATCACTCTGGTAAGTCTTCAAGGCAGACTTCCAAACCTTCACACACTTTGTTCACCGGCGATCCACAATGACTCTTGGATGCTCAGAACGCAACGCCTAACCGGGTGGAGGATTCACAGTCCTCAAGTGTAATAAGTCTTTAGATCACACAGACAGTAAGACTTCAGTGATGCCTAACATCTTTGGCTCTGGGTGTTTAGGGCTTTATCCTCACAAGGAATTCTCTCTCAAAGGCTTCGAGGTGGGTTGCTCTCAAACGACAAAAGCCGTACACTAACTCTAAGCAGCCAACCATTTATGGTTGTAGGGGGTGGGCTATTTATAGCCACTAGGCAACCCGACCTGATTTTTCCGAAATGACCCTGGGTCAATAAGGAACTGACACGTGTTCCAACAGTCAGATTTCAAACACACATGACAACTTTATATGGGCTACAAGCAAAGCTGACTTATCCAACTCTGAATAAGATTTGCTCTCATAGTATTCACTCGAAGACATAGGATTTTGGTTAAGCATCACTTCAGTCATTCTGACTGGTTCCCTTGGACTCCACTTAACAGTATGGTGGTTCCTATGACTCAACAAAGAAGAAAAAGAACGACGAAACAACTAAGTCTTCGCGCTCCATAGTCTTCACGCGATCTCTTCTCTTGTCATAGTCATCAATGTGAATGTCTTCACATACCACCTTTGACTTCAATGTCTTCATACATTTTTAGGGGTCATCTCTGGTAGGAAAACCGAATCAATGAGGGACTTCTACCTGTGTTATCCTGCAATTCTCACAAACACATTAGTCCCTCAACAAGGTTTGTCGTCAATACTCCAAAAGCAACTAGGGGTGGCACTAGATGCACTTACAATCTCCCCCTTTTTGGTGATTGATGACAAACTGGTTGAAGTTTTCAACGGGGAATAAAATATGTGAAATTGTAAAGGATAGGGTATTGTCTTCATAAGTTGCAAAGGCTCCCCCTGAAGATGTGCATATAAGTACTTTGCTCTTGGAATGCAAATGCACATGGCAGGTTGTACTTGTGGAGATCCTCTTCAACCTATGATGACAATTCATCATGCATGATATGATGTAACGAAGATAATGACATGCATAATGGAAAATGGATGTCTGCAAAATGACCTAACTGCGGAATTTATCATCGCACATGCGGAATTTATCATCGCATCACAGAATAGCAAATAATTAGCAGACGACCATCGAGTTTAAGTGTTACAACTCAAAGAACCAAATGTATTGAAAAGCAAGAGTTGTAAGCACTTGGCAAAAGTAGCAAAAGGTAAAGCAACCACCCATATGGACCCGCTTGAAGACTATCTACTCATATGCTTCTCCCCCTTTTGTCAGTAAGGACCAAAAAGGTTTGAAGACATAGAGCGCCTACTCGTTCCCATGAGGTGCAGGCGAGGCAGCAGGGTCATTGAGGGAGTCCTGGATTAGGGGGTCTCCGGACAGCCGGACTATATCTTTGGCCGGACTGTTGGACTATGAAGATACACGATTAAAGACTTCATCTCGTGTCCGGATGGGACTCTACTTGGCGTGGAAGGCAAGCTAGGCAATACGGATATGTATATCTCCTCCTTTGTAACCGACCTTGTGTAACCCTAGCCCCTCCAGTGTCTATATAAACCAGAGGGTTTTAGTCCGTAGGAAAACATACAATCATACCATAGGCTAGCTTCTACGGTTTAGCCTCTCCGATCTCGTGGTAGATCTACTCCTATACTACCCATATCATCAATATTAATCAAGCAGGACGTAGGGTTTTACCTCCATCAAGAGGGCCCGAACCTGGGTAAAACATTGTGTCCCCTGCCTCCTGTTACCATCCGCCTTAGACGCGCAGTTCGGGACCCCCTACCCGAGATCCGCTGGTTTTGACACCGACATTGGTGCTTTCATTAAGAGTTCCTCTGTGTCGTCGCTAGAAGGAAGGATGTCTCGCCTCATCTTTAAAGACAGTACTACTGTTGGGGAGCTTTGGCTGTCAGCCAAACTCTCTGGCTAGGTGGGTTCATTATGACCGCTTGTTCGGCCACCGCGCCAACAATGAATTCTCGGGTCATCGAAAATTGCTTCCACGTCAAATTGGCGCTCGCCGAACAGATGGATCCAATGGAGCTCTCCTCCTTAAACGAGCTCTTGGATCGCATCACCGCCTTGGGAGTGGCTACGGACTATGATCGGATTGGGCTTAAACCCGATCAAAGAGAGATTAACTCTCCACTAGTCACCCATCATATTGCGGTGGTGGAGGAAAAATGCGGCGACCTTTCCTCTATCCTGAGGACCAACTATGTCTGGATTCCCGAGCTCTCCGGGCCGGATGACTGTTCGCGGGAGGATAGCATCCAATCCCTGAACTTAGAGTTAGACAGCGGACCAGGATTAGCGGGTAACATCCCGGAACCGGAACTTCCAAAATTGGAAACTCCTCGGCCCCTGGATCCCAGATCGGGTAGGGGTTTGGATTCAATTCCACCCACCCACCCAAACACAAGCGACCTTTCCCATATTAGGCAAGAGCCCCAGGAAATACTACATCTTTACTAGGCCAGATTCCTCCTTGCGATGAACAAGGTTAAGGACTAGCGCGAGGAAGACGCAATCTTATTTTTCTGCAATAATTGCACGGACAAAGGAATCCTTAATGCCAGAAATCACCATGACATAACACGCTTTGCTGACTTGGCGTCCATAGTATGAAAGTACTGTGCGATGGAAAGTGCCTGAAAAACCGAAACAAACTTTTGGGATAATCCGGCCCTGAACACAAACCCAGTCCGAAATAAAAGGGTGCATTATCACAATACACCCGGGTTAACTACCAAAAAGCAAAAACCCTCTACAAGGCAAGGAACCGTACTAGAGGGATGGCTCAACGGACCCTGCAAAATTCATAGCACAGCGGATATAATACCAACGCACAGCCTTAGAGCATGTTGGATACTCCGGCAGGTGGCCAAAAGTGGTGAGGATCTTCTTATCCCACATACCACAGAGCACCATCCAGTGGATAACAATACGGTGTTAACAGTGTTCGAGACCTTTGCGTCAAATAATAGGCGCAAGCGAACACTGCGCAGCATGGCCGAAATCTGCCACGTAGCAGCAACAAATCCATGGAGTAACACAGCTATTACCTTCAATGCCAGTGATGAACCCAAATTCCAAATAGCCCGAGCACCAGCCGCATTGGTCCACGGTCCAATCGTGGACTACTTTCGACTCACCAAAGTACTCATGGATGGCGGCGGCGGACTAAACCTCATCTATGAGGAAACCCTTCAAAAGATTGAAATAGACTGGAATCGCATCGAGCAAAGTAGCACAACCTTTAGAGGAATTATCCCAGTCGGGAAGCACGCTGTGCTGGGAAAATCACACTAGATGTGGTATTCGACACGCCGGACAATTACAGGTCCGAAGAAATTACATTCCAAGTGGCCCCATTCAGCAGTGGCTATCACGCTCTTTTAGGACGGGAGGCGTTCACAATCTTCCAAGCCGTACCCCATTATGGGTACATGAAGCTTAAAATGCCCGGGCCCAACGGAATCATCACTCTCGCCAGTGATCCGGACACAGCAGTCAGCGCCGAAAACAAAACAACGGCATTGGCCCTCGAGGCATTATCCGAAGCCCTCTCGGCCGAGGAGTTAACCACGCTACGCTCCACAGTGGATAGGGACAATGTGATACTCGACAAAAGATCCAAGTCCACCTCTTTTAAACCAGCAGATGAAATAGTCAAATTCCAAGTCCACCCAATGGACCCTACCAAAACAGCCTCCATCAGGGCATAGTTAAACCCCGCTGTGGACGCCGCACTATGAGAGTTCATGCGTGATAATTGGGACATATTCGCCTGGCATCCTTCAGACATGCCAGGAATCCCACGCAGGCTGGCCGAGCATAGCCTCAATATCCTAAAGGGATTCGAGCCGGTCAAGCAAGCTCTTCGGCGTTTCTCTGAACCTAAGAGACAGGCCATGGGAGAAGAACTAGCCAAGTTATTGGAGGCTGGATTCATCAGAGAAATAAAACATTCGGACTGGCTAGAAAACCTGGTGATGGTACCAAAGAAGGACAAATCCTGGCGCCTTTGCGTCGATTTCAAAGACCTCAATAAAGCTTGCCCAAAGGATCCTTTCCCCCTCCCACGCATCGATCAAATCATTGACGCTACCGCAGGACACGAGTCATTGTGTTTCCTCGACGCATACTCCGGTTACCACCAAATCAAGATGGCGGAGTCCGACCAAGCCGTAACGACATTCATCACACCATATGGTCCCTTCTATTTCAACACAATGCCTTTTGGGCTCAAAAACGCCGGTGCAACATATCAGCGCATGATTCAGACATGCCTGGAGAAACAAATTGGCAAAACAGTAGAGGCATACGTAGATGATGTGGTTGTCAAAACCAAACACGTCGACTTTTTGATAGACGACTTGAGGCTCACATTCGACAACCTCCGAACATATGACATCAAGCTCAATCCGGAAAAATGCGTTTTCGGCATACCAGCCGGAAAGCTCCTGGGATTCATTGTCTCCAGTAGAGGTATTGAAGCTAATCCGGCCAAAATCCGAGCGTTGTCATAGTTGGCTACCCCAACAGACCTCAAACAAATCCAGAAGCTAACTGGATGCGTGGCGGCTCTAAGCCGCTTTATCTCCTGCTTGGGAGAAAAGTCTTTACCCCTTTATCACCTCCTTCGGCGCACCGAACACTTCGAGTGGACGGGCGCGGCCACAGCCGGATTGGAAGAAATAAAGGCCATTCTGGCAACCAACCCGATCCTGGCCGCGCCAAACATCGGCGAACCAATGTTGTTGTACATTGCGGCAACTCATCAGGTTGTAAGCGCGGTGCTCGTTGTCGAACGGGAAGCGGACGGACACAAATTCCCTCTTCAAAAGCCGGTATACTATGTATCCACTATCCTCACTCCATGCAAATCACGGTACCCGCATTACCAAAAAATAGCATATGCGGTATTCATGGCATCGCGGAAACTGCAACACTACTTTCAAGAGTGTTCGATTACAGTAGCCTCGAAAGTGTCGCTTAATAATATTATCAACAACCGCGACGCTACGGGCCGGATTGCCAAATGGGCCATTGAGCTCCTCCCATTCGACATAACATACAAACCTCGCCGAGCCATTAAATCGCAAGTACTGGCCGACTTCGTCGCCGAATGGACGGAGGCCGAACTCCCTAAAGAGTACGGCGCATACTCCAATTGGATCATGCACTTTGACGGTTCTAAAATGCTGGCCGGTCTAGGGGCTGGCATCGTCCTGACGTCCCCAACCGGAGATACCGTTCAGTACATACTGCAAATATTGTATACAGATTCCAACAATGCAGCCGAATACGAAGCTCTGTTGCATGGTCTTCGGATGGCAGTCTCCATGGGCATTCAACGCCTGGAGGTGCGTGGGGATTCAAACCTCGCAATATCCCAAATAAACGGAGATTTCGACGCCAAGGATCCGAAAATGGTGGCCTATCGAAACGCCGTCCTAAAAATGTCAGCTCGGTTCGAGGGACTCGAATTTCACCATGTGGCTCAGGAAAACAATCAGGCGGCAGATATCCTCGCGAT
>NC_041392.1:152011013-152019142 GCF_002162155.2 Triticum dicoccoides | reverse complement strand
GGTTCGAGGGACTGGAATTTCACCATGTGGCTCAGGAAAACAATCAGGCGGCAGATATCCTCGCCCGCATCGGCGCAAAACGCGATGCGGTCCCCCCACCCAACATATTTCTGGAAAGGCTTTTCAAGCCATCCATAGCATGGGAAGGGGACACCGGTAACAACAGTCCGGACCCGGCCAAAATACCCGATACCGAACTCTCTGACACAATCGGAGGCTCCGCCACCGAAATAACACCTTCAGCTCACGAAATAATGGCCATTATTGCCCCGTGGACAGAACCATTTCTGGCCTACCTAACTAGACAGGAACTTCCGGAGGACCAAAATGAGGCACGCTGCATAGTGCGGCGATCCAAGGCCTACAGGGTCCGTGAGGGAGAATTGTACAAGAAAAGCACTACCGGAGTCCTTCAAAGGTGCATCTCCGAAGAGGAAGGGCGGAATATTTTGGCAGAAATTCACGCCGGACTCGGCGGTCATCACGCCGCAGCCCGGGCTCTTGTATGCAAGGCCTTCCGTATAGGATTCTATTGGCCAACGGCCCAGGCAGATGCACAGGACTTGGTCCAATGTTGCGCCGGTTGCCAGCTCTTTGCAAATCAAAGCCACATGCCACCTACCGCCCTCCAAACAATCCCCATTACATGGCCCTCTGCGATCTGGGGGCTTGACATCGTTGGACCCCTTAAAGGGGGAACCCACAAGAAAAAAATACTTATTGGTCATGGTGGATAAATTCACCAAATGGATAGAGGCCAAACCGGTTAAAACAGCCGAATCCAGACCGGTGATATATTTCATATCCGGGGTTGTACACCGTTACGGCGTCCCCCATAGCATCATCACTAATAACAGCATGAACTTCATGGCCGACGAGGTACAACTCTGGTGCAGCAACATGGGCATCAAGCTCGATTATGCCTCAGTCTATCACCCACAAACCAATGGTCAAGTCGAGTGAGCAAACGGTCTTATAATGAGCGGCATTAAACCTAGATTAGTGTGTTCCTTAACGGAGTCTAACACGCACTGGGTAGAGGAGCTCAAATCCGTACTTTGGGGGCTACAGACCACGCCGAATCGTAGTAATGGATATACACCCTTCTTTATGGTGTATGGCACAGAGGCAGTCTTGCCCTGTGACATAATTCATGACTCACCTAGAGTGCACATGTACGAAGAAAGAGAAGCCGAGCTCGATCAGCAGGACAGTCTGGACACTTTGGAGGAGGAGCGCGACGTAGCCAAAGCCCGTTCCGCATTTTATCAGCAACAGACTTGCAGATACCAAAGCAGAGAAGTACGGGCCAAAACTTATAACATTGGCGAACTAGTTCTACGCCTGCCAGATAAGAAAAAGAACAAGCTCGAGCCCAAATGGGAAGGTCCCTTCATTACCGACCAAGTTCTGACCGGTGGAGCGTACCGACTGCGGGATGCATCAACTAGTCGACTCGAGCCGAACCCATGGAACGCGGCCAGGCTCTGAAGATTCTACGCCTAGCACCGAACTCTATGTTAGTCCCCTCCCTTTGTCCATTTTTCACAAATACATTATCTGTCTTGTTTTCCTTTCTTTCTTTCTTTTCTTATTTCTCTAGGCCTTCAAGGGTCACCTTGTGCCTTGTTTGCACATTACAGATGCGCTAGCCGCACTCTTCATACCTGGGGGCTTCTTTCACAGAAGCTTAAATTATTTATCCGGGCTTCATGCCCAACACATGTGTTATACTTCCGCATGTACCTTTTTTCACCATTATATGCATCGATATGACTTAAGTTTTGGCCAAGCTGGGTTGCCTGGCTCTTGTATTTATTCCCTACGTTCCTGTTAATTCGGCTAGGGCATAAGGGGAGCACCTCTGCGATTGTTACCGCTGGGTCAGCCGGGTGTGTACCTCAAACTGGGTGAAGCCGAAAGCTAGCGTTCTTAAGGGAATATTTGGTCGGTGAACAAAAGATGACTTTTATTTTTCATATCTGCCCCCAGATGTTTTTCTTACGTTTCCTATCACAGTCCGGACATGCACTTTAGGGCATGCTTGCCCAGGGAAAGGAACCCTTAATGGAACTATTCTCCCTGGAAGATGTTTCTTACTACCCATGTAATATAACATAACTAGTTGGGCACCTTTCTGATAAAGCACTAATGACCCATACGCCTAGTCTCCATGCATACCCCGGTTCTTATATAACTGAGCGGGTATTCGGATACACTCCGGACTATTGGGCCCGGAGGCTGAAGCGAAAAGGTCCACAACGACAAATGATCTACAATCCGGCTAGAAGGCATTATACATGTCACTTCAATTACATAGTCATGCAGACTGACTAAATTCTTCTTCTGTACCATCCAACAGGCGGTCTAGCTTACAATCCTGTTGGGAATACTTTGCGGCTAATTCTACTTACCCATAAACTAAGCTAACGGGAATCTCTTTTTCGTCGGGCCCCACAGGTTCGACCTCGGCCATGTGATTTGGGTCTGCTTTGGTATTCCGCGTCTTCACCATGGCCCAGGCTTCTCTGGCACCCTGTCGGCAGGCTGATATCTTCCATAATCGGAAGCGCCGCCGTGCTCCTTTGAGCTTCTCCGCAAGCTCTGCAACACCCTCTGGCAGGGAGACGGACGGCCACAAGGCCTGGGCAACACCCTGCATCACCTGCCGAACTTGTTTGTGCAGATGTGACAGCTCGGACAGAAGATCACTCGCAGACCCGGGCATTTCCTCCGCGGGATGACCCGGCAGCATACCTACAGACATAACACTGTTTGTCGGCTTCTTCGCCGAATACCTTTAAAGGATTCGTTCAAGCACTTACTAAAAATGCCGCGTCGAAGCCTGTTATTCTCCTTCTCGGAGTCTGCAAGCTGGCCCGAACGTCTTTTAGTTCCACATTCAGCCTTATATTGGCGTCTTGGAGATTGTTTTTCTCCCGCCTAACCTCAGCCAGCACGCGTTTGCCAGCTTCTAGCTGCCACATAACATGTTGGTCCCCCGGATTTTCTCTGGATTCATCTGCAAAATCTATTGTTAGATCTGCAGCCACGCCACGCACTATATGGTAACCATCATTCTTTAAAATGTTACCAGCGGGAGGCTTTTTCTGTTCCTGCAATGCGGCAATGGCGGCCCACAGTTGGGTCTTGCAATCCTCCAGCTCCTGGGACAGCCTAGTATTCTTCTCTGTAAGAACCTTCACAATAAAGATGATCCTTAAATCAGTTCTGCTAACTGTTTCAAGTCTCAGGGGCTACCGATACATACAAATCGTCAGATTCACTCACCCGTACATCCTTTACATACTGATCCGTGGCTCTGGCTAGACCATCTTGAGCGGCACGGAGGTACGCCTCTCCGGAATTAAAGGCATCAAACGCCTCTAGTGAGAAACAAGTGTCACGGAGTACGGCCCGGCGGCGCCTATGATTCATGGCGCTTTCCACTTCTGAGTTTGTAGTAGATAACCTATCTGCATCCTCTGTAGGGGGATTATCCGCCGCCTGCCCCATATCGGCTTCTGCCTCCGTGTCCGGTCCTGGTGCCCGACTGGTGGAAGCGTGATCGGCGACATCGCCGGACATATTTCGGCGAGCGTTTTTTCTGTTAAAGAAACACGGGCGTCATTATATTTTGAGATAGATGACAACCACGGAGCGGGGTTTGTTGTACCTTTGCGTCGGCGTCTCCGTTAACCGCCTTCCTTTTTGGCCTACCTGGCCTCGGCGCCTCATGTTGGCGCGTTGCTACAGGGCGTCCCAAATGCCTTCCCTGTAAAAAGGCCATGTGAATATGGTGGGTGAAGTGTCTAAAAGGGGATCCTACTTTCTTGAGTTGGGACTTTTCGGTTTTTCTTACGTGCGATGCAGGGAGCAGTCCGGGATAGTCGGCCATAATGGCGACCATGGCATCATCGCAGCTTAATTGATAGAACTGCCGGTTTATCAGCTCCACGGAGATAACCGAATCTTCTTCGAGTCCGGAGTCGAGGGCCCGGTCAGGGTCCTCCGGTTGTGGAGAAGGGCTGCAGACCTCCTTTATGGCCTTTCACAGTTCCTGCCGTAAATTGGCAAGGTGAATACTTACAACGAAAAACGCGGGAAGATGGAAGTAAGGGGATATAGCTTACCCAGCCTGGAGGATTGTACATGGAGAATCCGTCCCGTGGCTTGATGCGGGCGAACTCCTCCTCCTCTCCCTTGAACAGTTCGGACAACATTTTGGCTAATGCGGCACCATCGCCCGGACCCTTACGCCCGTAGCGGGTGGCGTCATCCTCCCCGTTGAAACACCATAGGGGATGCCCACGATATTGAAGTGGTTGCACTCCCCACATCATGCATATCGACATAACTTCGGTTATTGTCAAACCTAACTGAGCCAGTGCCTTAATCCGGTTCATCAGATGGAGGACTTCTCTGTCGTCTTCCACCTGGGGGCTCCGCTGGAGCCAACTTCGGTGCTTCTTCAGAGGAGCATTGTTGAACTTAGGAAGACCCTACCGAACAGGGTCCGGAAGGGGAACATACTCCATATAAAACCATTCTGAAGGCCAGTCTTCGGACGACTTCTTCGGGGTACCAGACAGATATCTGGTATCGGCGATGCGCCATACTTCGGCTCCGCTCACTTGATAAAGTGATTCCCTCTGTGTGCGAGGGACAAGGCAAAATAGCCTTTTCCACAGCTCGAAGTGACCCTCGCAGCCCAGGAACAACTTGCAGAGAGCAACATAGCCGGCGATGTGTAGGATGGAGGCAGGGGTGAGATTGTGTAGTTGGAGGCCGTAGAACTCCAGGAGCCCGCGGAGGAATGGATGAATTGGAAATCCGAGTCCCCTTAGTAAGTAAGGAACAAGTCAAACCCGTTCCCCCATGGAGGGACAGGGAAAGTTCTCTACTTTCTCCCCGCCATTGTAGGTGGCGAGCCCAGCTCGAACGGGCACCATGTATGCCGGAGGAAGAAATCCTTTGGTCTGCAGTTCGACCAATCGACTATGTGGAACTGAACACCTCTCCCAATCACCAAGCTTAGGGCTACGGGGGCGGGAGGAGGAGTTGCGGAGGTTGGCCATGCTGGAATGGATCTTTCTGAAATGCGCTCTGATGGATTCTCGTTGAGGGGAGGATGGTGTGGATCGGATCTAAGAATCCCAATCCCTTTGATAGACAATTATTTATCTGGCTAGGGGGTGAATGTAAAAATGCCCTGGCGCCTCGTATTCGTTCGAGAAATTGCCCTTATTGGGCGTAGAAGCCAAGAGGATCAACATTTATGGGGTCGGATACTATTTACAAACACTTGGAAATTGGAGAAGAACCCGCCTTGCAATGCCGAAGACAATACTGCGCGCCGGACTCGTCGTCATTGGAGCCTGGTTCGGGGGCTAATGAGGGAGTCCTAGATTAGGGGGTCTCCATACAGCCGTACTATATCTTTCGGCCGGACTGTTGGATTATGAAGATACATGATTAAAGACTTCATCTCGTGTCCGGATGGGACTCTACTTGGCATGGAAGGCAAGCTAGGCAATATGGATATGTATATCTTCTCCTTTATAACCGACCTTGTGTAACCCTAGCCCCTCCGGTGTCTATATAAACCGGAGGGTTTTAGTCTGTAGGACAACATACAATCATACCATAGGCTAGCTTCTAGGGTTTAGCCTCTCCGATCTCGTGGTAGATCTACTCTTGTACTACCCATATCATCAATATTAATCAAGCAGGATGTAGGGTTTTACCTCCATCAAGAGGGCCCGAACCTGGGTAAAACATTGTGTCCTCTGCCTCCTGTTACCATCCGCCTTAGACGCACAGTTCGGGACCCCCTACCCGAGATCCGCCGGTTTTGACACCGACAGTCGTCGTTGAGGTCCGGTGGTGCAGAAGAACTTGGTGCAATGTCGACACGCGCTGAAGTTGGAGGAGGTGAAGTTGCATCATCTTGGTCATCAATGACTCTGGCATTCACTATCACAGCTAAGGACGAATAGTCAGAGTCTTCAAGTGAGGGAGTCCGACGCAAGTGAGCATTCCTGGGAGGAGTTGAGTCAAACTTGAACCGTTCAGTGAAGCCATCGTGTGGCAGATTAGCTTCAGCACTAAGTAATGTCAAACTCTTCCACGACCTCTGACAGGTTTCATGAGTGACAAAGGCATTCTTGGTGGCAAGATTGCGAATGCGGTTGACATCCACCAAGAGGCTTTGCATCTGACGCTTATGCCAGTCGTGATGTTTGTCCTGTTTCTGGTGTAGCGCGACGAGAAGCTCTTGATCATTTAGGACACAAGATCGCCTTCGAGGCCTTTGCGCAATGGTGCTACCAGTGGCGTCAGTTTGAGCGCGAGGGGCACGCGTGTTGCCAGCAAGGGGATAAACACGAGAAATGGCTGGAACTCCTTCAATAGGCTGGGTGAAGCTTTGGTGATCAACATTGTGAAGATAAATGGGATCCTTAGCAGGCTCTGGGTAAATAGCTTCAACTGACAGATCAACCTCTGGCAAGAATATAAGATGATTGTGCACAGACGGCTGATAGTTGAAGGCAGAGTGACGCTTGATAAGACACATGACCCATGGAGCATAGAATTTCAACCCAAAAATGTCAGAGCCAGATGCAGCCAACTGCCTGATGAAGAAGTCTTGAGCATTGAAGTTGACACCATTGAAGATATAGAAAACCAAAGTCTTCATTGCTCCTTCAAGCTTCGCTGCAGATGAATGTCCTTTGACAGGCCATAGAGTCTTCTTGATGATATGGTAAGTGGTGTGAGGCAGGTACTCTAGGTCTTCAGCAAAGAATTCAGACGGGTATTCAGCGTTGTGAGGCAGAGGCTTAATCATGCTCAGCATTTGACTCATGTTGGGTTCTGGCTTCTGAAAAATGCTTTCCAAGGCATTCTGGTGTTGTTGACAACCTAGTTCATAGTATTCATCAGGTGTGGGCAGGCCTGTGAGCTCAATGATATCAAGAGCTTTGGCTTCATGGTGGACATTGCCTGCCATCCACTCAAGGACCCAAGTCTTTGGATCCCTGTTGTAACCTCGAATGTGAGGAGTTGCATAGAACTGTAGTAGAAGCTCTTCGTTCCAGTGTGTAACGCCCCGAGACCGATGTGCCAGGTGTCGTTCAGTTATTCGTTGTTGTTGTCTTGTCATTGGCTTGCATGTTGCATTTCATCATGTCATCATGTGCATTGCATCATCATGTTTTCAAAACTTGCATCCATCCCGGTCTCCTTGTTCCTTCCGTTGTCCGTTCTGAGCCCAACCACACTTGCACGCTCCCGCGGCATGTCCAAGATAGTATTTTATAAGTGGCCGGGAAATGTTCTCGGAATGGGTTGAAAGTTGGCATGCAGTGTCGTTTTGTTGTCAGTAGACCGCCTGCCAAGTTTCATCGCATTCGGAGTCCGTTTGACGTCCCAACGGATAAATATAGCGGCAATAGTAGCCGGTCTAACGTCGGACGTTTTCGGTCTCCGGAAACAGTCGCCGGGCCTCCCTCTCTTCTCTTCTCTCAGCTCGAGACCGTCTGCACAGCCCACCTAGTCCATCCTCCTTCCCCTCTTCGCTTCCGGAGTTGCCCGATGCGATCGCGCGGTCCGAATCCCTCTCTGCACAGTGCATCGAACCCCTCACGTGAGCGCCCGAAAGCTGTCCCGGACCCGACTCGGACAGTCGTTACCGTTGTGTCCGGATCATCCCCAAACATCTACAAAATATCTCCGTTTTCTTAATTGGACTTCCTAACCTATATTTTTCTCGACCGCCCGATTATGATCGGATGGACCAGATAGCCCCTAACCTAACCTAACCGCTATATAACTAGTCTCACCCTAAATCCTTGGAGGGCTGTCCCATCCAATCCTTCTCCCCGCCGCCACTCCTCTCCCACCATGGGATCCTCTCGATGGATCCATCCACCAACCAGCGCTCCCCATGTCCCTCCTTAATTTCCGCTGCGCCCAAGTCACAGCGGACAAGGCCGGCCCTCCTGCAGCGCCTCGTCCCGCTCCTCTTTTTCCCTTTCTCTCCCTCGTTGCTCTCTCTCTCTCACCTGGTTTCCTCTCTCTGTGTTTCTTCACACAGGAGCCGCATCGCAGCCATGGCCGGAGCTCCT